>NC_088778.1:946249-1179064 GCF_954871325.1 Gordionus sp. m RMFG-2023
AGCCATATGTCAGATTGGTTACGAATGGTTAGAAACTATAATCTATGTTACTAACCAACGAAAAACTTAGAATAGCCATAGATCCCCCGTTTAGGCTGTGAAATCGTAACGCCGACATCATGTTCTATGTAAAAATCATATCGATAGCCTTGGACACCGCCTCCTACACTGTCGCTTTTCAAAGGCAGATAACACAGGTACTATGATATCTATTTGATCATCAATAGAATATTAAAATCCACAATATTCTTTCTATGCTGGGACCCTCTGACCTAAGCCCTGATAATCAAACCAGACCTATTGGAATGCTAGTCCCTTGGAACCAAGGTATACCCCTCGCTTGGGATTATTGGTAGATCGTTTTTTTCTTTTTCTGTCAACTTCATCACGAAAAATGAAAATACAAAAAGAAACAATTATAACCGCCTTAATAATCTTTTGTTTATTCCGGAAGTCTCATTCACCTGTGGATCATTTGGACCCCAATCCGCAAAATTATTTAAGATAATTGGGCGAAGGTTATTGATTCACAGGTGATCTAAAAGAAGACTTCTGCCTTCGACAAATAATATAAATCGAAGATCAAATTATATATACATGGGTTATTTAAGCCAATATATTATTATTATTTTTTTTTTTAATTTCTCTATTTTTAATATATATTTTTATATAGATGTAGTACTTAAAATTAAAGTTAACTATAATTTTAATAATCTTTTAATAAATGTGATATTAAATTTTTAAAAAACGAAAAACATTTCAATCTTTTTTTGTTTTCGTATACTGTATCATCTTATCGTTTGTCTAGTTTACCGGTTTCTTCGTCATTCGTTGCTCATTCGTTGAGCTTGAATCGTATTGTCAAATTTCAATCACGAGTCCATTTCATCGGTTTTCGTCTATTGAATTTACTGTTTATATTGTGTGTAGCATTTTATGTGTATCTTAAATTAAAATTTTTTTTTTGTTATATTCATTATGAAATTTTCAAATTTTTTGGCACTATTTTATTTCTGATTGGTCCTTGATTGTTATAACTTTGATCTTGAACTTGTATACTTTGATTTTCCTACTTGTTCATCATCACTTTTTCCCCTTCTTAAAATTTAGAGTACAAGGAGTTGAATTATTAGTATTTATTTTCAAAATCTGTTACCATTATGAGTTATTCTTTGATCTCTTTTTTTAAACTAGTCTAAATGTTTTTAACCTTGTTTCCAGTGTTTATTTTGTATGATAAATTCCCATCTTTATGTGTTACTATGCCTTTGTTCCATATGTTTTCCTTAAGAGTTTTATACCAAACTGTCACCTATCTCGATATTCTATTTGACTATATTTTACGATTTAATTCATCATCTTTACTTTCTAGTGGTTTAATTAAGTCCCATCTTGTTCGAATTGTTCTCTAAAACATTAATTTGCTCGGTATCATTCAGATTGTAGCGGTTGGAGTATTTCGATAATTAAATAAGAACTTTTCTAAATCTATACCTAAGTCAATTTTATTGCTGTTTTCCATATTCCTTTTCATACTCATTTTCATAGATCTCTCTATCCGTTTAAACAGGCCATTAGAATGTTGGTTGTGGAGCAGTTAGTGCATATTTTATGGCATGATCTCCCAAAATTTCTTAAATAAGTGGCTTGTAAAGTTAGTTTCATTGTCATTGACTATTTTTTCTGATATGCCAAATAAACTGATAATTTTCATTAATTCTTTGATAGTTGATTCTTTAGTTTCGTTCTTTTAATTATAGGGAACTTGCTATATGCATCCTCAAATAGCATCCATTTATTAACTTCAAATTGCGCATAATCTATGTTTTCTCAAGGATTTTATATATTATGAAGACTACCTATTTGTGGCATGAATCACAAATTTTTATTTCTTGATCTATATCCTCATTAATACCAGGCCTCCATTAATAATTTTTTGCTATTTGGTTTTCATAACATATTAATGTCGCAATTCTTGTAACATCTCATTTTTCATTTTAGTTGTATTATAATTCTATTTTCTTTAAAAAAAACAATCTTTCTTCAAACTCAATTCCATTTCCATATTTAAGTTTTGTTCTTTATCGTTTCACCTTTTCTAATATTATCAATAATCCCTTAATTTCAAAAGCTGTTTCTTTCATTATCATTTTGAATTTCACCGGTATATCTTATAAATTATCATATTTTTTTGTCATTAACATTTTTTATAATGCCTTCTGTATTCATTTGTAGTAATTGCGATAAACAATCTGTTACAAAATTATGTCTTCCAGGTCTATAAACCATTGAGAAATCACGAGCTCCTATCGTCAAAATTCCATTTTTGTAATCCCATGGATATTGAAGTATTATATTTTTTGAAAAAATACTGTAATCATTGCAAACTTTCCAATGAGATATTCTTGAAATTTCTTTATCGCAAATACTATAGATAAGGCTTCTCTTTGAATGTTTATGTAGTTTGTTTCTGATTTTAACGATGTTCTTGATGCAAAAGTAACTGGTTTTTCTTTACCAACTCCTTCAATTTGTATAGAACAGCACCTAACCTTTTTCCGTCAGCTGCTATCCCAAGTAATAAATCATCGATATAAAATATAATAACTTTCATATCACAAATATTTTGTCAAATCTTAGATTGAAAAATAGCCGTTGCACTTTTTATCCAAAAGAAAGTCAAATCTGAAATATCTTTTGTGCATTGAAATCGTGCGTATATCTCTTAACTTTTTATATACAGGAACTTCAAGAAAGACGTTCTTGAAATCAATCTTCGTAAATTTTTTGAATTCTGATAATTTGGAAATTAAATTGTTGATTCGTGGAGTTGGATATTTGATATCTTCTAGAGCAGGGATTATATTATTTTGGAAGTCGGCACAGAATCGAAGTGAGCCATTACTCTTAGAAACGAGAGTGAGAGTACTAGCCCATCTGGTTATATGATTTTCGGTGTTACATTTTGTTTTAAATTTAGTGAAGTAATCTAATAATGTGCTTTTCTGATATCCATCTATCATTTTTTTTAAAATCTGTTATAAATTTTACTTAAATAATAATATATTTTAATACTTTTTCAGATGCCTATAAATTTTTCGCATAAACTGTAAGGCTATAAGTTAGTTATGTATATAAAAACTTGTTCCAATTAATACCTATTTTGTTTTATTATTTGTCAATTCTAATATTAATTCACTAAAATTTTTTTAGTTTGTAAAAGGGATTAATATAAATAATAAATTTTTTCCGTAATAACAATTCGCACAATCTTAGTTAAACAAATAAAATGCAAACTTTTCAACATGTATAAATTAATTTTTTTTAAAACTTTTACAATTTTCGATCATGAAAAACGTATAAAATTTAATTAAATCTAATATTGTACTTCAAAATTTATGTTCAAATGCCCGTCATTAACTCATTGCATGCTTTAAGGCGATTTCAAAACGATTCCATTCCTCCAAAAGTCGTTGTTTATTGTGGGTGCTCCATATTTTGTGATCTACAGAATTGAAATCAGGGTTACTGGGGAGCCAAAGAGTGGAAATCTGTTTCCCTAACTCAAAGCTTGAACACTATAATTATGTGGAAAATTAACTGCCCGACAATTCTTTAATAGCAAGCAATAAGTGCACAACGAGTAAAACATCACTATAGTATTTAATATTTGATCCTAACATCTATTAAAATGAGTTCTATGTTACTAAGATTTGGTGCCCAGACTAAAACTATTGACTTAATAGAATTTGGGCCATTCCAGATATCGATTAGCTGATAATTGTTTATTTCTCACTAGAACTGCAATATTATATACCGTATCATTTTAATACTTATGAAGTAAACTGCTTTTCATACGAGAACCACATGACATGAAATATAATATCTGAGGATATTTTAGTAAAAATTAATTTGTCCAGGAGGCAATTCTCTTTGGGCGTGTTTCTTTTTTTAAACATGTCAGCTCCATCTCTTTGTAAATAATCCAATGCTTTTATACCACTTTCTTGGAATGGTATGCTGTCGGTTTCCAGGTTCTGACTCAATATAAGTGTTTAATCAATATTTTCTATAATATGCCCTGTGTGTAGTCAACCACTATTGTTTTTCATCTAATGCAGTAACATCAATTTTAATCAATCAATTAAGGCTGCCAACCCGTTTCTGTTAGGAAATTCTTCTTCAAAACCTTTTTTCTCCTTAATGTTTTTATTATTTTAAAATTGTGATTAAACTCAAGTCATATTTACAGAAAACCATTTTTTTTATTATCAGCTTTGTAAAGTTTAATAAAAATAAATAAAATGAATTTCTACATGTTGGAAGATTTTGTTTGTCCAACTTTAAATATGCGTAACATTTGACCCTTTTGATAGATAATAACGAAAATTAATGAAAACATTAATAATTTAACCCTCTCTCAAACTTTAAACCCCTATTTAATTATATTTAGAAATGGGAGATTTATCGCTAAAACAAAAAGAGTATAAGTTTAATTTAACATAGTGATTAATGCATAAAAATAATATGTAATATGATAAAATTTATATAATATCCTATGTTATTGAGATATTTTTTAACGAATTTATCAATATTCAGTATAAAGCCCTATATATATATTTAGAAAGACTACCCCACACAATCTATTTTGCAATTTTTCATTTGAGCGAAGGTAATTGTAATTATGATTTATCTTACGAATAAAGCATTTTACATCTTGTATTAATTGTGGCCAAAAATATAATTTATGAAAAGGTTGTAAAGAAGATTTTACCGATTATTTTATGGTATATAATTATATCTTACTAAAACAATTGAATTTTTAAAGTATTTATTTTAAATAGACCGATTAACAAAATAAAATGAATATGAAAAATATTTACACTTTCAATTTAGTGATAATAAAATTTGATTATTTAAAAATTATTATGGGTGTGTTGAATGAGCATTTTCTTTCTTAAGATTTATATTGTCAGATAAAACGTGAAAATCACCGAGACAATATTTTAGGCGATATCATAATAATTCACTTTAAATAAAATAACAATACAAAAATATAATAATTGTTACAATTACGTATATACTCAGAAGCTAACAACTGCTTTGTGGGAAGAGCAGGTATCAAAGATATATTAACTATGTATAAATTAAACAGACGATTACTATTATGACTAAATTAATTAATAAATGCTTACTATAAAAAGAACCTATAATAACATAACATAAATATAATTTAATTAACTTAATTTTATTAATTAACTTTTATTACCTATTCACTTTATCGAATCACAGTACAATTAATCGGAACTCTTCCTTTCTATAATTAATTTATTACACTCTATCTAAATCAAACAAACCTCTGTTTTTTTGTTTTAATTTTGGCCAACTATTTATATACATTTTTGATATTCAAAACAAATAATATTATCTTTAGTTTAAAGTTCATTTACAATAATATTTTCCATAAAATAACATTCAAATTTATAAAATAAAATAAATATTTCATTTGAATACATCAATAATCTTTTTTATAATTTTGTATTATTCTTATTCTTATTATGATGATGAATGCTGGATCGTAGAGTAAAATTACTGATTTACAATCATATGGAATACACACAAATTAGTAGGGAGACTAAAATGTAAGTTAATCATGCTAAATAAAGGCATAATAATCTATATGATTATAAAATATTTATAAACATTGTTAAAACTAATTTATTTACAAGTAGAATGGCTTTGCATTATTTTGATCCGTTAGGTGGACAGTATAATAAATAAAGAAAAAATTATACGCAAAATAATAAAAAATTGTATTAAAATTGACATCATGCTATAAAAAAATATTATAGAGAAACTTAATATAGGGTTTGAGCTAGTACTAAGTGGCTTGCTCGTACTTATTTATTCTTAAAGTTTTGTGAATTATAAAAAAAGAGACCTATTAATAAACAACATGAAAACTTTGGCATTAAACTTTAAACAAGAAGTGAGCCAAGTTCTTAGAAACATAATTTATAAATTTATGTCAGGTAATGCCCAATTATTATAAGTTTTGATTTAATTTATTAACTTTAAATCAGGAAAAACCATGGTAAGATCTAAGAAATATTGGCATTATGACAGAAACTAAATAAATATATATTTAGTTAATATTTAATGGCTTATTTTATCAAGACATTCTATTCAGCCACAAAAAAACCTAATTATGAGCTAAATAAATTAAATGTCATGCCTAATATTTTTAACATCAGGATATCTTAACTCCGAAAATTATATCAATAATGGTTGGTAATTTGTACATTTTAGTACCCACAACCAGATTAGGAAAGTCTAAAAATGCATTATTGGTAAAAATAAAAATGAAAAATACCAAGATTGATATCATTAAAGAAAGGAATTAATCACGTTTTTCTCGGTCAATAAACATAAAATTAATTTAAAAATTTGATTAATTCTTATAAATTATAATACGTAAATTTGAAAAATAACCATTTTTCTGTGGGTTTCAAATGATACACGTGATGATCTTTTCTCACGTCAGTTATTTTCTGACAGGGGAATTAAGTTAAATGATTCATTTCCATTTTTAAATAAATAATTTGTTAGTATTAATATATTTTTAATTTTATTTCATCACAATTTAAGAATTATGTTTATATAATAAATTAGTTTTTATTTAAAATTTTCACTCAAAAGATATATGAAAGGAATACATTGGTGCCATAAAGATAAAATTATTTAATGTAATTTGACGCGAAGACTCTTACACAAACATTATTAATTTTGAACCCCTCTATCACAAAGAAAATAACGGTTAAGAATATTAGTTTTTTTTTAGCATTGCACGAATAAGTTTTACATACTCCAGGATGAAAATGCACGATGAATAAGCTTAGTAAAACATCTAGAAAAATTATTCCAATCATCATCATAAAGAAAGATAACAAAAATGTATAAATGTGTATCCAGGTGTACTATGATTTTATTGTTTTAAGAAAATTTCAAAAACTCACATATTTCAACAAAATAGTATTTTATTAAAATTTTCTACAAATATGTTTTGCTTATAATATTTTAATTTTTCTACTATTTTTTTTTGAAAAAAAATAATTCATTTACTTTCATGGGGTTTTTATTAAAATTTTTAAGTCGTTTTCTTCTTCTTCAGATTTTGAACATAGTCTTAGACCGCCTTCATAGTAAACGCGTTATCTTCAAGCGTTGCGCTTCGTTTAAATACCTCAAATTACGAAGATAATGCATATACTATGAATACAGCTACATTTTATGAATATAGTATATGATGTAGTAGTAGCATATCAAGTTCCATGGGAATTCAGAATCACGCATTTTGATGAAAAAATTTAAATATTCTATTTGCCTGGAAATGTATCCCAAAAGCAAAGTTCCTATCCTATAAATTAGAGATAATTTTAGCCATCCAATTTCGGACAGAAGTAATTTCAAATTTACAGTTTGAGATACTCTATGCTATGTGTATTAATGTTAACAATTTACAATGTTATGTTATTAGATTATCGTTAAATTGTTTATTTTTGTAAATTGTATGATTAATTTCTATTTAACAAGAGATGCTTTATTTTATTTATATAATAGCTAAGTTACTTTAACATTAATATTTTACTTTTACATTTTTGAGAAAATGAATGTTATTTAACTTCAAAATTGGAAATCGTATCTTTATTTTAATCACATTTGCGACATCATCATATTCTTTGTACTATCTTAAAATAAAATCACTATCGAATATTCTGGTTATACAAGCTAATGAATTATTTTTCTGGCATCCCCTTCCTTTAAGTCCTGGCGTAATTACCTTCCAAAAATTAAAAATACGTATTGGGTCATCACAAATTCGAAAAGGACCAAACTAAAGTCCTAGTGATACACTATATATACAGGAATACGTTTCATAAACTAGTCAGGTATTTTAAAAAATTAGGAAATTCCTCAGTTTTTGAATAGAAACACCACATATCTAGAGCACCGAGATAATCATCGAACAATTCCTATTAAATTTTAATATATATATATGTCGTATGTAGATTCGAAATCTTTTCATTTTAAATCCTTTATCGAGGGCTCTTTTAACCGGAAATGTTGTCTAGCATGTTTAGAGTACTTACGTTGTAAATAGCCAATTTCAGCCATGGACATTTTAGTATTTTTTTTAAAATTTATATGAAAAATAGGAAGTAGTTTCTAAAGTTCATAGCGAAATTGGCTGAAATTTATAGGGTAAATACTCTACACATGCTAGAACACATTTCCGGTTAAATCGGATTACCCTCGGTTAAGAATTCTAAATGTATTTTTTTTTAAATTTATATGAAAAAATAGGAAGTAGTTTCTAAAGTTCATAGCGAAATTGGCTGAAATTTATAGGGTAAATACTCTACACATGCTAGAACACATTTCCGGTTAAATCGGATTACCCTCGGTTAAGAATTCTAAATGTATTTTTTTTTAAATTTATATGAAAAAATAGGAAGTAGTTTCTAAAATTCATAGCGAAATTGGCTGAAATTTATAGGGTAAATACTCTACACATGCTAGAACACATTTCCGGTTAAATCGGATTACCCTCGGTTAAGAATTCTAAATGTATTTTTTTTTAAATTTATATGAAAAAATAGGAAGTAGTTTTTAAATTCATAGCGAAATTGGCTGAAATTTATAGGGTAAATACTCACAAATGCTAGAACACATTTCCGGTTAAATCGGATTACCCTCGGTTAAGGATTCTAAGTAAAGAAGATTCCGAATCCAACGATATATATATATATATATTAACAAATTTTAATATTATACATTATAAAAACAACCAAATTATATTAAATATTCTTACTAAATATAAATAAGAATTCAATTTAAATTTTTTTTTTTATTTCAAGCATAGATTCACCATCGTTCATCCACTCCATCGCCATACTAATTCTCTAAATATTAAAAAAATAAATACACATATTGAATACATTGATATTATATAAGTTCAGAAAATTTATTTTTAAAAATAGATTAGATCTTCTACGGCCATTTTCTAATGTTTGTCGAGCCAAAACTGATGCCTCAGCCAATGCTTATAATTAGTATGGGGAAAAAGAAATTCCCAACCTTAAAATAAGTTAAAATATTTTCCCTAAACCCATATCCGAAAAGTTAAATTTCTTTCTTTCTTTCTTTCTTTCTTTCTTTCTTTCTTTCTTTCTTTCTTTCTTTCTTTCTTTCTTTCTTTCTTTCTTTCTTTCTTTCTTTCTTTCTTTCTTTCTTTCTTTCTTTCTTTCTTTCTTTCTTTCTTTCTTTCTTTCTTTCTTTCTTTCTTTCTTTCTTTCTTTCTTTCTTTCTTTCTTTCTTTCTTTCTTTCTTTCTTTCTTTCTTTCTTTCTTTCTTTCTTTCTTTCTTTTTTTAAAAACAATATTACAATGTTTGCAATGTTCTCAAAGATAAAAATTTTTTAGCCCAAGCCCATTAAAACTTTTTTTTCAAAAATCCAGGTCTAGGTCCGCTAGAAAATATAAGACCTAACCTAACCCATGGGTCGGGTAGGGGCCGATGGCTCGCGGGCTGGCCCGTAAAATTTTTTATTTTTCTATATAAATAAATTATGTTATTTTTTACACATCATTTTCTGATCAAGCAATTTTACCATTCTTACAGTTCATATTATGATTTAGTCTACTGCTACTTGAAGGGGGAAAAACTTGCCTTTTGAACAAAATTGACATTCATATTAAAAGGTTGTCGTATACCCATGGGTTCCACTGCCAATATGAAGAGTTGGTTCAATAGCGCATAACTAACTCTAACCACACGGCATAAATTTATTAAAATTAATATTGCTACTTGCATTCCTTAGGAGTTTTGCAAGCGTTTGTATCTTTAAGTGGTCTTTCTGCCGAATCGTCAGATGAGCAAGCTATAAAAAAAAAGGATTAATAAATTTTTTTTGCATGATTATTTACATTGAGGGCGAAATAGAAAAAAAGGAAGGAATAAAATAATATTTAACCTTCGCGATAGGAACGACAACTTTTTCTTAAATTTATACAATACACGCGGCATGCCATTGGTCTATTGTTAAAAGCTTTAAAGGGAATAAAAGGGTTAGAGATGAAAAAGAAGAAAGATGGAATGATAATTTGAAGGAACGAGAAATTTTAGAAATTTTCTTAAAAAATAAGGCTCTCTCTAAGACTTTTTTTAAAAAAAAGGCTTTACAGGAAGGCTAGTTCTTAAACTGTTAAAACTTAGAAATTGTGATTTTAATTTCGGAAACTGGCATATTAATGATAATGAACCAAAAAAAATATACATATAACATCTTAATATTATTATTATAGTTAATTTTCTTTTTTTTATATCGAAAAATGCAATTGGCTATAACAAACTTTACATAATTTTAAAAAAAAAGTAACTGTAATATAGTAATTATTCTTTTTTTTTCTCACAAGTTATCGGGTAACCGAATTATACTTATCCGAACACCAAATTATCTTATCTTTATTAGCTAACAATTCCTTAAGAATTATAAGTATTAGATTAGATGATTTCTAATATTTTTTAGTAATTTTCGTAACTTTTAGAAAAATTTTGATACCTCCATCAAGACAAGGTTATTTTTAAAACAAAATTTGGGGTCTTTATAGGGCTAAAGAGCAGCAGATGGCCAAATTATACCCAATTATGCTGATAAACTGTCTCTTTTCCCCCCTTAATGTTTCCACACCAAGTTATGGTTAAGTTATATTTTACTGCATAACGAATTAGTAATTATAAAGATATAAGGGGTTAAGAATATTAGTTTTTTTTACCATTGCACGAATAAGTTTTACATACTCCAGGTTGAAAATGCGAGATGAATAAGCTAAGTAAAACATCTAGAAAAATTATTCCATTCATCATCATAAAGAAAGATAACAAAAATGTAAATGTGTATCCAGTATACTATGATGTTTTAGAATACTTTCAAAAACTCACATATTTTAACAAAATAGTATTTTAAAAACTTTCTAGAAATTGCTTATTGTTCATCTATTTTCATGGGGTTTTTTTTTCAAAATTTCTCAGTCGTTTTCTTCTTCTTCAAATTTTTATACATAGTCTTAGGCCGCGTTCATAGTGAACGCGTTATCTTCTAGCGTTGCTCTATGTTGCGTTAAACAAAGCGGATTTCGAAGTTAATGCGTATATACTATGAATGGCAGCTACGTTTTAGTAGTAATAGCATATGAAGTCTAATGTGAATTCGAAATCAAGCATTTTGATGACAAATTTTAAATATTCTATTTTCCAAGAAATGTCCCACAAAAGCAAAAAAAATAATCTAATATAAAATTAAGAATAACTCAAAAGAAGTTGAATCTCGAATATACAGTTTGAGCACTCGATGCTATGTGTACAGGAATACGTTTCAGGAACCAGTAGATTTTTTGAAAATTAGGAAAAAAACGATATCAAACAAATTATTTATATTTCGGCAGATAACAAGGAAAGGTAATGATTTTTTAATAACAAAATCAGTAAAATTTGGAAAAGTTTTTACTACAAACACAAATAGAGGAAAAATGTTTTTTTTTGATCTATTTTTGTAAGCGATGATGAGTAGATGGGTTATGGATTTGAATTGAATAACCCTTCCTTGTAAAATAGGGCAAATATTTAAAAACTAAAATGATAGGGAAGATAACTCATATTATATAAATTAGATTATTAAATAACAATGATATAGCTTTCAAGCCCAAAATATAATTATAATTAAGTGGTGTTGTTAGACGCTTCTACTTGATCTAACTCACAATATTTCCTCCAGGAAAATATTACCTAAGACTTTAAGATTTCGCTAATAAATGCCCAAATCTTTGACATCTACGAGAAAAAAGCTTGAGTTATTGAGTTGTCCGTTTTTAAAAAGAGGTTAAAAACGAGCCCTTATTTATCAGCTGTTGGTATTGACAAAAACCAATATCAATATCTTATTTTATATCGAATTTGTTATTGGTAAATTATAAACTAAAAAATTGAAAATTTCTAGAATTTGTCATCTCCTAATTTCTAAACTCCTAATTTCTACATTTAAAAATTACGATGAAAGCAAGCTTTTAAAAATAATTGACAGCAGAATGTGAATTATCGTGTCATTGAATTAATATTTACTAGAAAAAAAAATAAATATATATTAAGATGAACGTAGAAATGAAAGACTTAATAATCCTATGAGATCATCGTAGAATAGTTTTACTTCGGATCATGATTGATTAAATGAACAGTAGTTCCAAGGATAGATGCTCTAAGAATAACTACTTCAAAGAAATTGCTGGCTACCCATTCTCGAATTAAGCCAATATTTAATTTCATTTGCTAGGATATTTTTAAAAAATAAATCCGAGAATTGTAAGTAAGAATTTTGGGATAGCAGTAGATCTTGTTGTAAATGAATATAAAATTGATCTGTTTCATTTACAATTAATTTTTGCTGTTAGTATACATTACATACATTAATCTATTTCTCGCCTATGAATTTATACATACCCACATTGACAGTTACACAAGTATAAGCCGGAGCTGTAGCAAATCGAAACTAATAGAGAATATAGTTGATAATATTGGAACAGGGCAAATTAAACAAGCAAAATCTTCAGGCTTGAGTTATATTATTCTGGATAACCTAGTGACTTAGAAGTTTTTAGAAATCGGCTCAAAAAGTGCCCTTTAATAACACTAAATATAATACTATTAAACCGATTGAATTTGTTGGTGTATAATATATTCATTTATTAAGTAAATATTTGCTTTAATTTTGTTAACCCATTAAAACGTAAAATTAAAAAATAGTAATAATTAATTGCCACAATTAATGGCAAATTATAAATAAATCGAAAGCATTTAATCATTAAATACCACTATCGTTGCAATCTATTTACACTATGCTTGAGTATATGTTCAGGGAGTATAATAGTATACACATAAGTTTAAAATAAAATATAGTCTCGTATACTTCTGCAGATATACAAAGTTGGCACTCTCCAGAATAAAAATATATGATGAACAAACTACCCAAAACATCCAGAAGTAAATGTCTAATTGATATTTCGGGATTGAGGCTTCTTAAATAAATAATATTATATCTTAAGTTGAAGCAAAATGGCATGGCGAGCAAATGTACCGATCAATATATTTTGATATTTTTTAGCGTTTTGTAATAAAAACTTTAATTAAAGTCAAAATTGAGGAAAATTAGTATTACATTTAGCCAACGATAATTCTAATATTATTCATATTCAACCATTATTTTATAATATCCTTTTTTAGAGTTCAAGACCAAATTATCATAAAATAAAAAATAATAATTTTTTTGTAAAGATTTCTTAGGGCATTTTCTCTCTTAATAAAATGTTAAGTTAAAATTTTTTATAATAAATAAATGGTAAAATTTATAATTTAATATTATAGTGAAAGGGAGAAGAATAGTTATTAATTTTCACAAATATAATAACTACAAAATATAGGCATACTTTTTTTTCGATTTAAATGGTACAAATTAATTCCATGTTCCTTATGGTAAGTGTATATCCTATTTATATTTGTCTAGTTTAATTAAAACACTTATTAATTTTTTTTTAAAAATAGATGTTCCTCGTTTTAACTTTCGTTTTTTCATCTATAACACAATGTCGAGTACCTGAAGGTATGTCTTACATAAATCTATTTTTATCCTAGGTTAGTAATCTCACATCTCTGGAATACTCCACTAATCTACCCCAACACTGTTTTTTTTTGCTCCTACTTTTCATTTAGCCCTTTTTGATATAACCCTCCAGTAAATTACCTTTGGACAAAAATTATTTAATCCGGCCTAGGTTAATGGCTAGCTATATTTAAAAAAAAAATATTGACAAGACACAAATATAGAAAATATTATTAAGATATAGAATTAGTTTACCTCCTTTCATTTTGATGGAAAAAATTAAAATAATCATCAATGTCAGTCAAAAAAAATATCCGCTAATTCTATTCATTAAATAAATTAAGCACAAAAATATGTGTTAATTTCTTTGTTCCTTTTACGAACAAAATATTCAGGCTTGCCTAATAGTATTCTGGATTTAGCCGTTTTTAAAACCAGGCTTAAAACGTGCCATTTACAACACTAATCATAAGCCCAAAAATTTATATAATTTATTTTATTTTCTTAGAAGATTTGCAAATTCAATCTAACGATCATAGAGAAACAACTATACCTAGTAAAATTAAAAAAATATATTGATATATTTTTTATATACCTAATCCTAATATTGTTCCTCAAAATAATGAATATATTTAATTTTTTAAAAATGCCATGCCACCAAATCATACGTTTAAAGTAAAAGAAAAATATATATACAATCCTTATGTTGACTATTAATATAACTATAATTACATCTTACTTCATTCAAACTCATAAGATTTGGATTTATCAATTTATATTTTCACAAATTTTATCTATAGGCAACTGTCAACTGTAATTTGAGTTCGAAGCTAATAAGTCCATTACAAGTGTTAATTTTTTTTCTCTTACTTAAACAATTATATATTTTTTTTTCTAAGTAATAAAAATTGTTTGAATAAAAATAAATAAATGAAAGGTTTGAATCAAGTTAGCAGAATTCACGTATTACGAATTAGGACTACCACAATTGGTCTATTTTTAAAACATCTTGGAAGATAGACATCTCAACGAATACGAGGCTTTAGGATAATAATTTTACCATATAACGGGGATTACCTCGAAAATCTATATGATTTATATTATGATTATATTTTTAAAAAAAATAAAATGTGTGATATTTTGATATATTTTTTTCCCTATTCGCTTAACAAATAAAAGAGTATTTTAAATTTTATTACTTTATCAGATAAGAGTAAGTCAAATTCTATATAATATTATTTACTACTAATAGATAGCTTTGATACAAAATTTATTAAGACACGTTTAACCTACTCTAAAAATCTTTGACAATTTTACCATTAATTATTTGAGCCATTTGTAATTTATATTAAAAAAAAATTTATCAAAAAACGAATATAAATTATATTATTTTTCAAAGGTTCATGGCGAAATTTCAAAATAAAAATTACACATTACACAATGATGAAGAAAATGAATGATATATATATATATTATTAAATAAAATTGTTATATCGTGAATCTAATAAGTATAGTTACCTAAAGTTGCTTAGAGATAGGAAGGGCCTTTGTAGTTGAAACATCCACTATGGAACATATGTTTAGGTAAAATTTCGCAATTTCATAATATTTTTATAGTAAATCTAGAAATAATTTTGCTTTAAATTTCTTATTTTCTATCTAATATAGTGCGTGTAAAAATCCAAAAAAAAAATCTATTTATTAACTTAAAAATAATTTTTATTATTTTTTCTGTTTTAAATGTATTTTACGATTAACTTAAACGAAAATTTATATATGATATATTAAAGATAAAGAAAAGTAGTTACTTCATCATTAAAAATGTAACATTTAAACTTTAAATTGATAGTGATACATCATGAAAAGGTAATAGTGGCCTGATTATTGGTCTTATTCAAACCTTGCGCATGGTGCTGCATTACAAATGCATAATTTTTTTAAGGGCTAGTTATCTGAGAATTCGCCAATATATAAATTGGATTTTAATGAGTTTCGAAATAAGGATCGTTGGGAAGCTATAAGAATGAGTAATCAAATTAGTTGGATTTTATCAACATTTTAAGAAATGGTATATAATATAATATACGTTCTATTGAATTCGCATATCAAATAATAAATAATTAATTTAGGTTTATGATAAATAAAATATTCAAAATTATTTAGCCAATTAATTTTAAGAGAAAATTTAACCAAAGTATTATATAAACAACCCCCCCCCCCCAAAGAATAATAAAGTCAGGGCCATTCAAATAAAACATTTTTTTTCTCTCTTTAGCTTCCACCTTTTCTGATGGTAAGCTCCATCTCTCTCCACTTTATGTTATTCATTAATCTCTTTTGTCTAATTTATACTTCTTTATATTGGCTCTAACTTTATGGCCCCATTGAAGTTTTGGCCTTCCTCTTTTTCGTTTGCCCATCACTTCCAAACTCTCAACCTTATTTCCTATGAAGTGTAAGGCCTTCTCATTTTGTGCCCATACCACCTAAGTCTGTTTACCATTAACTTAATCTTAATGGGCACTACCTTTAAACTACTTAGTATTCTTGTACTGCGCACTTTATTCTTTCTTGTTACCCCAGCAATCATCCTCAGCATTCTCATCTCCATAGTTTGTAGACTTCTCTCGTCTGATTCTTTGGCCATGTTTCCGAACTATATAGAATAGTTGGTTGTACTATGGAATTGTAAATTTTTTAATTTGTGTGGGATTCTTTTGTCAAATAGCACTCCAGATAAAGATCTTTACTTTTACCACCCTTGATTAATTTTACTCTTTATCTCTTTTTCTTTTGTGCCGTTTGTTTGTATAGTGGAGCGCACATATATGCAGCTTTCAATTGCCGATATATGCCATTCATTTATATCAATACTCTCTGTTCCATCTCCTCCTATCACCATATACTCTCTTTTCTCTATTTACTTTTAGTCTGTGCTTTTCTATGATATTTATTTAACTCACTAATCTTTCTTACTTTTCATGCTTGGATTCGGCAAATATCACAATATCAGCTGCAAATATCATATCTCACGGAACTGTTTGAGGTATAGACTGTGCTAACTATTACTGTAATAAAGAGAAGTGGGCTGAAAGATTACCCTTAATGAACTCCTTTGGATATTGTGAAGCCTGCTGAAGTCCCTGTTGTGCAACGGACTATTGTTGTATGGCCCATATACATTATGTGCTTATTTCTTGTTCTGTTATAGGTTGTACAAGGTTTTGACATGGGGAGTGTTAAATGTAGTATGTGGGGATTAAAGTTGAGAAGCTCCTGAAAATATTCTTTCCATTTATTCATTATTTCTTTTTCCTTTATTATCAATTTCCCATCTTTATTTGATTACTTTCGGAGCTCCGTTTAAATCCCTAGAGTTCTTTTTTTGGCTAATCTGTATATTTTATTTTGCCCTTCTTTGGTATGTAGTTCTTCATACATGTCATCGTATGCCATAGATTTGGCCCTAGCCACGCTTTTGTAGCTAATCTTTTGGATTTTTTGAAATTTGTCTTGTCATCTGGGTTTTTGGATTTCATATTTTATATAGGGCTTTTTTCTCCTTTATAGTGGTTTGTACCTCTTCATTCCACCACCATAGTTCTTTGTGTGATTTGTTGCCTCCCCTTGTCAAGACAAGTGTCAATTTGACAGTGTCTATTAATATGGATGAAAGGTCTGTCCAGATTTTTTCACTGACTTGTGAGGAATCTATTGTTTCGATGTTTGCATTGATTGCAAAGGCATCTGTCATTGTTTTTAATTTGCCCCATTTGATTCATGGTTCCAGTTTTATCTTGTTTTGAGTGGATTTATTTGAGATGTGTAAATCCATGAATAGTAGCTTGTGTTGTGCGGCTATGTCTTCTCCTGGGATGACTTTGCAGTCTATTACATCTTTTAATCATCTGCGAGTACACATGTAATCTATCTGGATTTTCCTTGTACCATTTTCATATGTTATTAAATGACTGTCTTTTTTTCTATAGTAGTGTTGGTTATGAAGGTCAAAGCGCAAATTTCAATACGTGCTCTCCTTCATCATTTTTTTCTCCATATCCAAAACCACCATGTTGCCTTTCGTAGCTATCTCTTGCTTTCCCCACATGCGCATTTGAGTCACTACCTATTATGACTAGGCCATCCTTAGGGATTTCCATTACAGCTTCATCAAGGATAGCTCTAAAGTCATCTTCCTCTTCTTCCTTGAAACCATTTGAGGAGCATATAAAAAGGATGTGTAATATTGATTGACCAATGCAGAGTTTTATCTTCATTAGTCTATCAGAGATCCTGTTGACTTCCACTACTGAGGAGGTTAGATCTTGAGTGAGGATGATGCCGACACCGTTCCTATTGCTAACTACCATTATAGTACAATTTATACCCATCTCTAATCATTAAAGTCTTTTGACCTTTCCATTTCGTCTCTTGTATGCACGCTATATCAACTTTTCTCTGGTTCAACATTGATGCCAATTCTCTCATCTTTAAGCGTCCCAATATTTAAACTTGCTAATCTTGTCTTCTTTGCATTGACCTTTACTTTACTTTTAACAGGATGGGGGTCTACACCCTGCGCGTCGCTTGGAGGGAACGCCCTACCTTTCATATTCATCTTTCCATTTGTTTCCTTCATTTTGTTTATTGCACAGGTATCCTTAGCATCCGGTTGTCCTAGCACCCCGGGACCGGGGTGTCATCTCTAAGCTCCGAAATTCATCTTTTTACACATCAGTCAACGAAGAAAAACTTGAAAGTTTTGATGCTCTTTACCAGGATTGAACCTGCGTCCTTCTTCGTCCTTCTGTTTCCAAGCATACATCTAACCCATCAGGCCTTAAAACATAATTTTTAAATAAAAATTATTACTAATATATATTCATTAAATTGAATACGATCATATTTATGTTTAAATTCATATAATAAATGGTACTCTTAGACCCCCTTTCATCGCTGTCTAGGAATTTGTTCAGTCTGAAATACATCTACAGAAAAGAATTAAATCTTTATATCCATTTCCTATTTTGTATATCCCGTTGTGGGTATTTATCGGGTTTCCATCACATTAATTTTAAATATCATATTAAAGATCTATATAATAAAATTTAAATATTTCTCTATTTTATTCTTGAGATATTAATGATGGAAATCACATACGCCATATATGATAATATTTTTATATAATAATTGAAAGTGTTATCATTTTGATATTACATTTTGAAGAAAAATAGCTAACAATCTCACAAAATTATCAGAGATAATGCTTATTATTATTAAATTAAACGATATGAGATTACCAAAGGGAAAAGATTAAAGAACAAAATAAGAATATATTTTGAGTTTTAAATATGTATATATATCCTAGTTCAATTTATAATAAAGCCAAGTCAAGAGCTAGCTCCATTGGGCAGAGCAGGCCTTACAGTTTTGAGCCATGGGTAGACTAGAGTCGAAAACATCGATTTTCTCAGGTTTCTAATATAGGATAAACTAAAAAATTATAGGTGAAAATAATTGTAAATTGAATTACATAAAACGTGTTTTAAAATATCCAATAGAATATAATAACAAGGACAACTCTAGATTATCATCTTTGGATAGGTCATACTATTTTACCTTTACTGTAGTAAATAAATAAAACCAAACAATTTGACAAAACCGATTAAATTGTAATTTATGATTATTTATTTGGCCAAAAATTTTATAGTAAATCTATTTTTTATAAAAATATTTAATATACGCGATATAAATATGTTTATCAAAAAAAATGTAGACATGTCATGGATGATGAAAATGAAGCGATATTTTAACAATCAAGGACATTGAAAATTATTATAAAGGAAAAAAATTTTGGAAATATTAGTTAGAAAAATATATTTTATTACATTTGATAAACCTTGCTGGTTTAATTTATTAAAACTTATAAAAATATGTTGCAAATTAATTCTTTATTCCTATGGGTATGTATTTTAATTTTTCAATTACATATTAATAACTTAATACCTTTTAATGGCAAAACCAGATAATTAATTGCCTTAACATTAGTTTGCTCCTCGATAATACAATGCGAACCCTAAAGGTAGGTTCTTATTTAGATGTAAAATTAAAATCAGTAATCCACTGTGAATATTAGTATCCCCTCATTTGAAATTTATAAATAAAAAAAAATGTTTTGTTATAATGATAATTTTAAAGATGATAGGTCGTTCTAATACTCATAACGAAAATTGATTACTGGAATATTTTTCGTGAATTTTATTCAATTGGTAAATAATGTACTGGGCAATTTCTTTCAAAAGAATTTTATAACAAAATATAAATGACAAATTTAATTTAAAATTTATATTTAGATATTATATTGAAGGGAAAAAGATCATTGAAAAGATAAAATAATTATTAATTTTTCTTAGAAATAAAATAACTAGGCATACTTTTTTTCGATAAGATTTATTTAATGGTGCAAATTAATTCTATGTTCCTCATGGTAAAGTATCCTCATTTATATATTGTCCAGTAGAATTAAAACACTTATTAATTTTAAAAAAAAACAGATGCTTGTTTTAACTTTCGTTTTTTCATCGATATTACAAGTCCGACCTGAAGGTAAATTACAATCTAATTAATTTATTATCGTTTAATAATCTCACATCTCTGAACTTCCCCACTATCTATCCAACACTAATTTTTTTTACCCTTACTTTTCAAAGGCCCTCATCTATTTTTATCAAAGGTGATAAATTTATTTCCAATTTTTTCGATATTATTAAACCAAAAAATTTATATAATTTTTATTTTATTTTCTTAGAAGGCTTAGAAGTTCAATCTAATGATCATCGAGAAACAACTATATCCAGTAAACAAGAATATTTATATTTTTGTATTTTCCAGAAATTATATTCATTTTACAATCATAAATATACATTTGATATGATATTCATGCTCAAAATTCATGAGAATATTTATATATATATTTTTTTAAATGCCATGCGAAATACTCCTGCATATTGATGTGAAATAAAAAACATTTGTAAACCTTATGTTGACTATATATATTAAATATATTAAATCTCACGTCATTAAAAGTCGTAAGATTTCGAATTACCAATTATTTTTCAGCAAAATTTTATCTATAGCATGGCAACTGCAATTTGAGTACGATGCTCAGATTTCATGAGTGCTACAAGTGTTAATTTCTTTTTTCTTACTTAAACGATTATATATATATGTTTTCTAAGTATAAATAGTTTAAATTAAAAATAAATAAATAAATAGATTTGGGTACTGTTAGATGTTTTCATGTAACACGAATTAGGACAACTACAATTGGTCGATTTCTGAAACATATTGGTCGTAGATGAATCTTTCAACTTGTACGAGGAGGCTTTAGGATAATAATTTCAGCATTGGGGACATAATTCACTACTAAATTTTTATTATTTATATTATTTTGATGATATTTTAAAAAATTATAAAATGTATGATTATTTAGATATTGTTTTTTGTTTCTAATTTCGCTAACAAATAAAAGAGTATTTAAAATTTTGTTATCTTACCAGATAAGAGTAAGTAAAATCTAATTATATTAATATATATATTTGTAACATTTTTAATGCATTTTTTTTCACCAATGTATTAAAAATATTATGTAAATGCGTATATTTTTCTAGATTTAAATACATGATTTTTAGCGGGATATTTATTGAAACAGGTTTAACCTCCTGTCTATATTTTGTATAATTTTGACATAGTCAAGAGCTAGTCTGGCCATTGGGCAGAGCAAGACAAACAGTTTTTGTGAGCCATGGGTAGGCTAAAATCGAAAACATCGATTCTCTCAGGTTTCTAATAAAGGATAAACTAAAAAATTACAGGTGAAAATATAATTAAATCTGAATTACATAAAACGTGTTTCTAAATATCAAATAAAATATAATATCAAAGACGATTCTAGATTATCATCTTTGGGCAGGTCATACTATTATGCCTTTACTGTAGTAAATAAAGAAAACCAAACAATTTGACAAAAGGATTAAATTGTAATTTATGATTACTTATTTGGCCAAAAATTTATAGTAAATATATTTTTTTTAATTAATAATATTTTGTTTGTTTGGGTAGTCTAAGACACCTGTATATCATTTGGACCCCAAGCCCTAAAATTATTCAAAATAATAAGGCAAAGGTCACGTTTAATCATAAGTGATTCAAAAGAAGGCTTCTACCCACGACAAAGAATATCAATAAAGTTTTCGATCAAACTGTATATCTATACATGGTTCATTAAGCCCCGCCGACCAAACTTAAAATATTTTTTTTTATTTTTTTTTTCTCTCTTCTTTTAATTATATATTTTTATAAAGTTATAGTATATTAATTATAATTTTAATATTCTTTTAATAAATGATCTATTCACATATTAAAAATAAAACTAATTATTTGTATATTATTTAGATTCATTCATACATATTTTTAGAAGTAACTAGT
The DNA here is from genome assembly GCF_954871325.1 of Gordionus sp. m RMFG-2023. Lineage (NCBI taxonomy): Eukaryota > Metazoa > Nematomorpha > Gordioida > Chordodea > Parachordodidae > Gordionus > Gordionus sp. m RMFG-2023. The sequence continues at coordinate 968,445 of NC_088778.1, forward strand.
TACTTCTGGCAGTTACATTTCAAAAAATATAACTAGTTACAGTTACTAGTTGCAATTTTTAAAAATATAACTAGTTACAGTTATTATTTTTAGCAAAAATCTAACTAGTTTTACTTTTAACTATTAACTTTAAAAAAACTAGTATAAATGAATAAAGGAATATTATTCGATATATAATATTTTCTTCTCGTGATTCGAATATTATTTATTTGATTCATGAAATCGAAATAGCGTCGTTATTGGAAATATAATGTCCGATTTATTTCAAAAATATGCGCCCCGCATATGGAAATAATAAATTAATAAAATAAGAATCATACACAATAAATATTCATTAGAATTGCTTGAATTTTAATAGAAAAGCTAAAAAAATTGCTAATTTTCATACCTTCCCTTAGTAAATCATATCGATTTAACTTATTGGATATAGCGTCTATTGTCCCCAGCCAAGATCTCACACTTCACTTTAATATTTTGTGTTATATAACTTAAAATCCTAAAAGTCATGATAAGAAATTATTTCTCAGATATTCTATTTAAAAGGCGACAACTGAAAAATTTAGGGAAAAACTTAGATCCTAACGCAATGAGCTACTTTTTTTTCAATTTGAGGATACTCGTAAAAATAAAAGAAGAAATTTTTTCCAAAATTATCCAAAAAGGAAAAATCTTAAAATAAAATTACATATTCAAAAGTAAAATTCTTTTTAACCTTACTCATATTTTACCTTCCTTCTTCCCATCTTCTTAAACCCCAACGACACTCTTTCAAATTTGTCATAAGTTGTTAGTATTTATTACGTACATATCATTACTAGCATTTCAATAATTTTGAAAAAAAAGTAGATTCAAATAATGTTGAATAAGCTGGATCAAGGTCTTGGGGCACAATTAACAGAAAAGGTTAGCTTAAGTGTTGATATTTATCAATGCTAATATTGTTTTAAAATTTGGATTAAAAGAATAAAGGCTTAGGAAAATACCCGTGTGTTTCATACCAGATTTGCATTGTTTGGGACTTTCATGAAGGAATAGCTACTTTTCGACCGATACATGTTGCGATTGTTAATGATGTCTAAATATAATATAGAATTTATATATATATAAATATTATAATTAATTGGTTACATAGCGACGGGAGAAAAATAATCAATCAACAAAAGGAATATGACTAATTAAAATTTAGACTTATTATTGTCAAAATAAATATCAATAAATTGATAATAAAAAATATATAAATTTTAGTGTCAAAAATAAAATATTTTTGTTTCACTTTACCAAAGTATGGTGATTGGATATTAAAAAAAATTATTTAAATATGATATATTCGCTATTATTTTTTATATTAATTAATGTAAATCATTTTGGGTATTTATTTTTGTATAAACTACTATAAAATGTGTAAATATTAAGAAAATTTTTTTTTTAACTAACAAATGGTAGCTGACTAAATGAGATGTATACCTATATAGTTAATTTTATTTGTAAATAATTTGTTTTTTTTTTCAAATGAAAAATAAAACCAGGGCATATTTGGATGAAATAATAACGATATGTGATATACCACTATAATTTTTTAATAATTATTAATGTTATAGAATTTTATCATTCTGTCTGACTCTAATCAAATGAACCTATAATTAATAATGTAATTATATTAGTTTTAAAAATAATTTTTATATATAGATTGAAAGCTGGCTTAAAATGGATTTAAATATTGAACGGTTCTACTTTGGTAGAGTTATGTATACTATAACCTTTAATGGAAGATGAATTTCTTGGACCCAACTGTATCCTAAGACTCCAATGCGTTCTTATCCATCTATCGTGATAAAAGATAGATTCAAAGTATAAATAGATAATCTATGATAGGCTTGAACAGGTGTTGGAAGTGGATTACTTCATATGATATAATTTTATTAGCCACATGTGGAATAAATCGAATTAAAAAAATTTAGAAAAAGAAAAGCTTTCTTTCTTTCTAAATCGTTCAAAAAATTTTGTATGTCAGACCATTTAATATATACACACACAATTGTGAGGCAATGGAAAAGTTTAAATAATAATATCTTATGAACTATCGAAAAAAAGGCAAATAAATATTTAAAATAATACATTTTTTGTTAACACATGCAAAGGAAAAATTATTGTTATTTGTACATGTATATTAAATAATTATATTGAGTAATAAAATGTTTGAATATTGATAAATTTTAAATATTATATTCATTATATTTTAAATATAAATATACCAAACAATCAATGGTATTTATTTATGATATTGAGTATTTTATATTTGTAGGTAAATGAGAATTATTTCAACGATTCGTTTAATTAAAAATTAATTAACACTATATTAATAACCCGTATAACAGTTGCCATGTTGTAGATAAATTTTGTGAAAATTTTTTGTGTACCCTAATCAAATCTCATGGTTTTTAATGACCTGAAATAAGTATAATATACTTGTAATCATCATAGGTGTCAAATTGTAAATTATTCTTTTAAGCAAGAATAGGCTGGGCTATTTCTACACACCAGCAGATCTCTAATGTAAAACTTATCTATTAAATTGTTTTTCATGAGAAAGATATATCCCAATTCATTCTAAAAAATTATACGACTTATAAAATATTTTGAACCATATAAAATTAAAAGATTTTATTTAAATCATAAAATCTTAAACTAATACACTGCAAATCAATTAAAGAAACCATTTTTAAATATTTGATGAACAGTTTTCATTAAAATTAGGTTAACGCTGATGAAAAGTAATAGTAAATAAAACAATGGTTACACCGTTGAGTATTTTGAAATGTTACAACCGATAATAAATTTATTAAGACACCTTCAGGTATTTCAGAATTGTGTTATCGGTGAAAAGACGGAGGTTAAAACCGCCTATATCTGTTTTTAAAAAGTTATTAATTATTATATATATTTAGCCTCAATGTGTTTATTTTTTTTAAAAAACTTTTACTCAATTTTTGGTTGCGTTTACAGGAAATGAATTCCAATCATATCTCCAATACCCTATCCTATCTTATGTATATTCGGCAAATTGCAGTTTAACCATTGAGTTCATTTATAATTTTAAAAAATAACATTATGTTTAAAAGTTCACTAAAAATACAGATTTTTAAAAAATTTGATAATTACCCTCTCAAAGTATTATTTAAATATGAAATGAATATACTCCATACACTGAGACATATTTTATAAAATAAAAAATTATTTTTAAAACCTACCATCATTAATATATAATTATTTTGCACTATTTGATAAGTTTCAACTAATCTAAAGAGTATAGGTCTACGCCTAAATTTATAGTAATTAATTTCCTTATGAATGTTTTATAATTATTATTATCTTTCAATGCCTTTCTTCTCTTTATCACCAACGTAATAATTAGATATGATAATTATGATAATTTATCATTCAGGTGTTTATAAAATATGTTTTAATATTAATATGGTAAATATGGCCCTGACAATAATAATGACATCAAAAAAATTATTTTATAAATTTTTATAAATTTTTTATAAGTTTTCAACTATTAAAAAGAATTATATAAAAATATAATAAATCTTGTTTATAAAGTTTTTTTTATTAGTAGGGGCAAATCAAGATGGCTTATTTTCAGCTGATTTTGTCGCGAGACTTCAAAATTGCATTTTTTTAAAATGAAATGCCAGTTAAGGTAATTATAAGTTATTGCTATCTTGTCATTATTATAATTGATGGCGGACAGTTACATAAATAAAGACTTATTGTAACAAAAGGGGGTAAATTAGAATAAAAAAATCGATAAAAACAATTCCCCTATTTTCTAGAGAATATCTTATTAGGAATATATAATTAAAAAAGATGATATTTGGGTATCAAGTTTTACGCATGGCAATTAAAGAAGTTTTAACTTTATTTTGTTTGAGATTTTACCTAGTTTATTCATTTGGGTTATGTTGTTTAGAAAAGTTTATAATTCAAACTAAACCGAAAATAAACTAATAACTGAATTAAACACTTTTTATTTTTTGTATTAATGATATATATCTAAGATTTATATCACCGTCATGCTTGTCATAATGTTGGCTTTGTTAATAATGTTGAACTTCTTATGAATGCCCACATTGCCGAAATTACAAATTGACACTAACATATATATATACATATATATATTAAAATAACCAAAGTCCAGATAATGTTTAAATGTAGATTGGTAGTATATATAATATCTAATGACAATATTATATGCGACCTAAGTAAGGCATCATGGCAATGACCAGTTTTTAGTGAGATGAATGTGATGATAGAAAAAAAAAATAACACCTTTGTTCAAAATTTATTAATATGATTGTGCTATATGATAAATAAAATTTGGGGTTATTAGTGGATTTATATTATTGGTGATATAATATATATATTAAATACAATTATTATACTTACCTTTGTTTATCTTTTGATAAACTTTAATGTTTTGACATATTTTGCCATAACCCCGTTTTTTACCCAAAAATTATAAAATTTACCCTCTAGTTATACCAAAATATATAAGGTTTAAAATTCGAAAATTGTATACATGTTTCTTATAGCCATAGCTTATAAAATAGCTAATCTATCTAGAAGTCGCGCAATAACCATTTGTACAATATAATAACCTTCTGGTAAATTTTAAGGTAAAACGGTTAAAATGTTCCATGTGATTAAATATTGATGTGCAAACTCAAAATGTGCCATTAATTTTAAACATTCAGGTATTTTACTGATTAGTTTATAGTTATACATGTTAAAATTGCAATATTTTGTAAATTCTAATGTTTAGCAACTTCACTCTGGGTATGGAGTAAAATGGCGAACATAGTTCACATAATTGAGCACATCTCCTAAAGTAATATAGATAGAGAGCTACACTTTGTTTTATATTGAGGATGAATGTTTTGACTACCATATAAACATATTTATTTTGTTCTGTTTAGTTAATGTTTCAAAATATTATGACAAAATGCAAAAATATCAACTGTTTTATCACGGTCTACCCTATTTTGGTATTCTTCCCCGCTAATTCTCCTAACAGTGAATGTGACCCGTTTAGACCTTTATGGCTGGGAAATCTAGCTGAGGCATTACTAAGCACCATTTATGCAATTAATTTTGCTACATTTATTTCTTTATCATGTTTTTTTTTCTTTTATAAAACGAAAAAAACTATAACTAAACAAAAACCTGTAAAAAAACAAATAAAAAAAACTTGGATCTATTATTTTATTAAAATAGATTTCCGTCTACTGTTTACCAAAATGGGTTTGCAATAGCTAAATTTAGATAATAATTTGATATATTTTATAATTTTTTTGTTATTATAAAAAATAAATAACATTTTACAATTATTAATTTCAAATAATTATAATCATATTCTTTCTTTCTTTCTTTCTTTCTTTCTTTCTTTCTTTCTTTCTTTCTTTCTTTCTTTCTTTCTTTCTTTCTTTCTTTCTTTCTTTCTTTCTTTCTTTCTTTCTTTCTTTCTTTCTTTCTTTCTTTCTTTCTTTCTTTCTTTCTTTCTTTCTTTCTTTCTTTCTTTCTTTCTTTCTTTCTTCTTTCTTTCTTTGGTAAAATCACATTGGTGCCATAACCAAACTGATTTGTAATTTATACGCATTTAAAATCAATTAGATCAGCACTTCATTTATATTTTTATTTTACACCCAATGTATTAAAATGCAACTATCTATATGTTAGAAGAAATTGTTGAAAGCTTATCTTGCACTAAACTTGTTATAAAAAAATCCTCATTTCATTTGATAGACAGTTGCAATTTATTACTAGCAGAGTGTCAATCCGATCTATTTTTGAATTTTATAATAGATAATAAATAATATATAATATTTTTATTTTTCGAATTCTTGTAGAGAGACAGTCGAAAGATGGTACAGTTGCAACTTGGATATTTAACTCCGTATGCTGATAGAGATGCACCCTTATTGCACGAGCTAATATTATTTATAGATGTCTCAAAAATACCCATACTAAAGGAGAGAAATTTTAGCAATGGAAACAAGTAAATATCCACAAATAAAATTTAATGTTATAAATATATATCTATATAAAAAATATTTATAATATATATATATATATTCAAATTCCCTCTCATCCAGTGAAACATTGAAATTAAAAAGATAAACATATTTATAAATTTAGTAGATTTTGTATAGAATTATATGCATATATATTTCAAATTAAATATTTGGTGGGGAAATTAATACAATGATGGGTAGGGCTGAGATAGAACCTCGCCAAAACCCAACTAAAATAATGTAATGTAATGTAATAGAAATAAATATATTATATTTATATTCCAGAATAATAGTCCCAAATCATCTTATAACGGGTATAATATAAGGGAAAGTTGAAAGAAATTGCATAGTGATAAACCTACAAACCTTAATAGACGGATCCAGAATTTATAAGATAAATCAAACGGACAAGCTCATAAAATTGTCAATTATTTCTAAAAAAAAATTATCGTAGCAAACGACTCATTAACTCTTGGAGCAGATACTGAGTTTTTGGTTGTCATTCATTACAATATTGATATAAAGTAATAGAATTGATTATTTTTACAAATATTGTTTTTTTTTTAAACTTTTAATTACATTATTATGCTTATAAATTTCAAAAATTTTTTTAATTATTACATTTTTTATATAATCTAATTTTTATAAAATAAATTTTAATTTCCATATAAATATAACTAAATATGAAATTTGATATGAAGCCAAGCTCAAAATTTGAATATCTTATATAATTTTAATTTAAATAAGGTGAATTTACATTTTTTTTAAAAAATATATTACTAAAAGTGTAAAAAATGTTTTTTTATAACACATTTTGATATATTTATAAGAGATAAAAAGATACCTTACAGGGGCATAACTATCCAAAAACGTACCGATCCTGAAACGCGTGAATATGATTTGGAGCCTTATCCTTTGGACAAAAATTTTTTCTCCTATAACCAGGCAAAGTCATTGACTTGCGGGTTAAAATTGATCAAGATAACTTGGTATAGCGAAGTATTATCCACTTATCTGCATCCCAATCATCTGACCATCAATAGATGCATCGGTAAAAATTTGTTAATCCTCTCACGATATTTTTCGATTATTTAGTTTATAATTTACCTATTACACAAAATACATAAACTGCTCACTGTTTATTGATTCCGTAAAAATCATGAAAACATATGGATCCTTCAATTATCGAATTTTTAAGTTGTAAGCCTGCTTTGTAAGAAGGAAAAAAGCATGATAGATAAATGGTTTTTATGCCATAAAACCTTATAGGAATTCAGTTTTTTTTTGACATGGCAAAACCATTAGTAGAACGATCGGTATTGCAACTATTTTGTGAATAGGTTATAACACAATATTTGTCGATTTTCTTTATACTCCACTTTATTGGAAAGAGAAAAGATAAGAAATTTTAAAACTAGGACTTTCGAACCGGATGTTATGGGGTAGTCGAAGAGCACAAACTATCACTTTTTATCCAGATTAACAAATTTTTTTTAAAAAAAAGATTCCCTTCTTAAGATGTAAGAAAGATTGGCATAATTTATTTCGATATTTTGGTATTAGTATCAGGTGTCAATGGTAGGGGGTATTCAATAGCGGGTTTTTAGCCCATAAGCCCGCCCTAAAACTACAATAAATATTGATGCGAAATTGCGTATTAATAAAAATTTGTTGGTCATTCAAAGATGGCCTCCTAGATTCATTTTTTTTGCATTTCAGATTCGGTTAGGATAACTTTTCTAGAATATTCAAGTCGAAGAATAGTCTTCTATCTTTATTTTTTTACTTCTTAATGCTTTATTTTTTTAAATATTGAAGGATCATGCGACGTAGGATACACTGATGTTTCTACGGACGAGATATTTAATATTCATAGTTTTTCTGACTCAAGGAGAATTTATTAAATATCAAACTCTCTCCAACAAAGTTAAAGGGAAAATACAAGTGAAATCAATTCCAAGGGCTTGCTGTGTGGTCGTAGAATACAAATTTATAGATACTGTTTGGCAGGATAGCGATAATAAAAATATTTTCAATAAGATAAGAATGGTTAATGCTTCGGCTAAAAAGTGTGCTTGTCTTTAAAATTAAAAAAAAAAAAAATTACAATTTATTGGGAAACTATACATAAGATAAAATTATTTTACATTAATTTTTTACACGGTTTTATATATATTTTCTTTTTTAAAAAAATGTTTAAATATTAAACTGAATATAATATTATGTGGGATGCGAAATTTTATTTCGTGCTTCAGTGTAACTGAATTAGGATTAGGGAACATATTAATCTGCCAAAATCTCTTTTGATAATTAAATTCATATGGCCCCAGAGGAGAATTCACCTATCACATTGTTTAAAATATTTTTATATGTTGTAAAGTATAAATATAAATAGAACATTCACAAAAAAAGGGAAAGACAAGAAAGGAAAAGTATTTTATTGAAAGAATGATCCAAAACACTTAAAATATAATTCAAATAAAAAAAAGGTTAATTTAAAATATATAGGATTATTTTAAAATATTCGATTTTTGAATATTTTAATGATATACTTCCCTTTAATCTGATTAAGTATATATAGGCAAGCGGGGAAGGTCTTGTCCTGAGAATTTTTATGGTCTCTCTAGTCGGTATTGGGGGGAAATTAGCTTGCAGAATTGGTATTAGTCTGTGTAGAATATTGACTCTGATAGCAATAGTTAAAAAGAATATTGATTCTGAATGAATTATATATTATGTCTTTAATTATGTTATAAAAATCTTAAAACTATAATAAGTCTTTAATTATGTTATAAAAAAATTTTTCAATCTTTACGCCATATTTATATATAAAAATATATTTAATTTTCAGCCTCAAAGTAAAAAATTTTTGTAAAAATGTATTATAAATTGATTAGGTAAATACAAGTAATAAAAAGAAAAAAAATAATATATTAATTAAGCAGTGGCGTATCCAGGATTTTCTTATAGGGGGGGAAAAAATTTTGGGGGCTTCGCCCCCAAACCCCTTTTACCTGGCCTTCGGCCAGCTTTCCCGGCCTTCGGCCGGGTCTTATTTAGTTATTCTATTAAATTATTCATAATTTAATTATATTTATATTTTTAACTATTATTTACTAATTCGTGCTTATGGATAGGATATTACAAGCCTCTTTTTTATTATTTCAAGATAGGTATATATTTAATAAAGTTTTTTAAATGTAAAGTTGAAATAAAGTGTAATGTCATTTTTTTTATAAAATTTGCTTTAAAAACTAGCCTCAGCTTAAATTCTCATACAATATAAGTAGAATATAATTTTTTTATTGAAAATACTAATAGTAGTTTAAAATATTGACTAGAAAATAATTAAATTAACAAGTTTTTTTAACTTCTTATCAAATACAAGATTTTTAATTATTTCGTTTGTCGTTGGAACCAAATCTCTGTGTATATTTAACAGAGCTAACCCATTTAGCCGAGATTCAGTACTTCGTAAATATGTTTTCAACCCTCTCAAGTTGGAAAAAGTCCTTTCATTCGTACATGTTGTAATAGGCAAACATTCAAGAATATAAAACAACTTCGAAATATTAGGAAATTGAGCCAAGGTTTCTTTACACCGATTGAGTGCATCAATAGCATGCTCAGGTAAAATAGCTAAACGTATAAATATTTATACCACAATTCGAATTCACTGATTAAATTTATTTCAGTATCAATCTCATAGGAATAAAATTTTTCTAAATATTTAATTTTACCAATAGTGGCATTAGAAAATGAAGAAGGATCTTTGGGTAATAAAACTTGAAGATTGCTAAAGACTTGTTTTTTATCTAAAACCCGTACTTTTATTTGCGATAAAAAAGTATCTAAGAATGGGATGAAAATTGATATTTTATAATATTCTTCAGTTGAGCCAATATTTATTTTCATCTCAATAATGGCCTAAGTGCTAGACGAGGTTTAATTAGTATTATATCATAAAATTTAGCCTTCGATTCAACGTCTACATTCATTCTTATTGTATCTACCTGTTCATGTATATTTTCCGCCAAATCAATAACCTGAACTAAATCTAAATTTGGTTTTTGTAAATTTCTACAAAGTAGTGAGCTATAGGAAAATAATTTATTGATGCAACTAGCAGCAATGATAAACTCTGATTGATCAATTGAATTCAATAATGATATCGCTGCTAACGACACATTACTTTTTTTCATGCTCAACCTTATTTATAAATTATCGTTTGATTTCAATCTCTTTGACTAAATATTTTTCCATTTTATTAATATTTTTGAATAATATGTTGGAAAATTGATATTCAAATATTTGTAAAATTTTGATTGGTTAGGTGGGGGGGCCTGGGGGTAGGGGTAAAATTTTTATTAGCTTAAAATGATATTTATAAAAATAGTCAAATTTGCGATGGGGGGGAATTTCCCCCTTTCCCCCCCATTGGTTACCCGCCTGTAATTAAGTAAGTAAATTGATTAAGTAATCACAATTTGTTACTAATCTGTATCAATATATAGATATAATAAATATCATTTCAACTGCAATATTTCTTAAAATAAAACTCGCTTCTTAAAAAAACAAATTTTATGGAAGAGTTTGCTCCAAATTCAACCGCTAAACCGGAATGTTTTATTAAACCTTACCCTAAGCTAAACCGCATTTAGCCGAACTTGAACCTAATCTGTTCGAGCCTCATGACTCTATGCATATAAGATATTGTGTAAGTTATTATATATTACAAAATTTTTAATTTAAATTGGAATTATTTTAAAGATTATTATCAATCACATTTGATTGATAAGTGGCAGTCATGATTTTTATAAAATTTTGTATATTGCCATTTTACAACATTTTTTTAAAAATATTTTTAGCTAATAAATTATAATGCCCTAGAGAAAAATTAAATCCAACGAGAAGTTATTGAAGGGTAGTGACGTTGATGGGGGACATAGTATCAACAGAAGTCAATCATCGTGCAGCGCAGTTAATATCTCCAAGATCTCAAGAGTTAGGATTTATAGAGTAAGATGGAGAAAATTTATCAATAATAGTATTGCTAAAATTGGACACTTTCTCTTTGTTTGAGGCAGATAAGTTATTTATTCTATTCTTGGGCTTAACTAAAACTCTAAAACAAAAACTAATTAGTTCTAACCAAAAGGGTGTTGAGGAGAAATCTGAGTTTAAATTATTCAAAAGATATGTCAGGACCTTGAGATCGATTCTCGGGCAGCTATAGGGATCCTAGAAAGAACTGGGAGCTTAGGTGAATCAAGAAATAAATCAATAGAGCTCGAGGAACAACATACAGGAATGGGGTTTCGTACGAAAGAGAAGCTCTAATAAAAGCATCCGGGAGAGAGGAGAGTGGAAATTTTAATTGAGGAGCGGGTGAGCCATGTTTTCCTAAAACGCCATTTAAATTAAGCTAAAATTATTTTTAAACATGCATTACAAGTATTTACCATGACATGGCTTTGAATGGGAGAAAAAGAAACCAAAAAGATATTAACAAGGGAAATGGGGAAAAAAAATAATCAATTGAAAAAAAAAAGAAGAAAGACATATGAGCTTATAAGAAGTATTATCATGAACAACTCTAAATTAGGGGGTTTGGTAAATAGTCAAATAAAATTAGATACATAAAGTATTAGAAGTGTTATTAAGAACAAGAGAAATTAGGGGGGGGGGGGGTTTGTTAAATTTAAGAAAAATAATATAAAAAAAAGAATAAGTTAATGGAGAGAATGAATGATATTATTGCATAAGGTGAGAACAAAAGAAATTAAAGTGGGCTTGTAGGACGAAAAAATTGAAACAATAATAAATGGACTTAAACAGAAAAATTCTTTGGGAAATATTAGGGTGTAGTGGAGAGATGGGCAAATGAGACATTAATACATGATCGTTAAAAAAAAGAAGTTTAACTTCATCAGGAAAATATTTTAATGGTGCGATGTTATAGGGGTGGGGAAGAGGAGGGTTTAGAAAATAAAGAATAATCGTTTTAAAAAAATTACCTGCCCCTGGAGAATTTTTAAGGTGTGGAGTGAAAAGGTTCGGCCAATAAAATGGATCATTAGATCATTAAAAAACTAATTGTTCATTATTTCGATATTCAATTAGATTAGTATTTTACGTTATCGAATAATACAAAGTCGAATAGATTTTGTTAGAATATAATATTCGATCAAATTGTTGGTCTAAAATATTTTATATAATAGTACTAATTTATATTGGACAATAATTATTTTGTAAGAATTATCCCAATTTAATAAAATTTTCTAATGAAATGATGAAGTATTTAATAATTCAAAAATGTAAATTTTAAAAATTTCGATGGCTCTAAAAAGAGCTTATAGTTGTCAAGTTAAGATTAGAAAATAATTATATTATGGATGAACAAAGTATATATATTTTTATAAACGATTTATAACATTAATTATTAAGATTTAATTTATACAAATCAACATACCCCCGATTATAGTCGTTTATAATTAAATATCTCTAAATAGTATAAAGCACAAGTTTATATATATTATAAAAGACATTTTCATAATTGAATAATCTTTATTCAATTATAAAAATTAACATGCTTTAAACTTTTATTTTTAAAATATTTTAAAATTACTTTCTAAAATAAACAAAAATTAATTAACCCCATCTATTTTTTTATTACTAAATATGATTATATAATGTATAATAAAATATACCAATATATAATATAATTTTGAATAAATAATAGCTTTTTCTAAAATGGCCCCTATCTTGTTTTTTTCGTCTTGTGGAAATTCGTGAACTATTTATCAAGATCCAAAAATGATAAGCGGAACTTATTGCAAAGTATTGGATTGTTCTATATTTATAAGAACCTTAAAATGGCTGAGAAATTAAACAAGTTGATTTATATTTTATTTTTTATATTTTGTCCTTACAATTTCTATTATACCATATGTATAAAATATAATTTTATTATATTTAAAATTATACCCCTAGAACCCTCTCATGGTTTTTGACTATTGAATGACATTGTTAATCACTTGCTACTCTCGGATTTATAATCAAATAATTTTTATGGCATGCAACATTGATCAAATTAATTTTGGTATATATCTAAGATTTAAAGGTGATCAGTAAGTCGAAATTAAACTATTACAGGACTGCCTCATAGTAAAGAAGAAGCTCCTAACCTATATAATGAACGTTAAATTCATATCTATCTTAAATTTATTTTTATGTGATTTCTGGAATAATTCTGGAGGTGATGACTTTGTATTGGTTCTCTAAAAGATTTAACATATGCAGATCTAAGGATGGAAATTAACAGGCCAGAAAAAATTTACGAAGGTGACAGAGGTATAAGACTAAACAAAATGGTGTGATCAAGAAAAAGCTGTAACAGGGTCTAGTTACCTCATAAAATAAGTAGCTTACCAAATATTTCAGATAGAATCATTTCAAGCTACTAAAACTATTTACAGGGTTTATTCAATTGTTTGAAAAAGTATTAAAACTTAAAACTTTATTAGTTGCAAACATTATCTTTTACAAATTTCCCAGCCTCGCTCTAGCTTCAGGCAAAGAATATTGATATTCTTATTTGCATAAATCATGCAATAAAATTTCTAAATTACTACCCACCTTCAATTTGGATTTTTATTTTTGAAATTTTTATTGAACAAAGGGTATGGGTGGTATAAAAAAAACAATTAAAAAATGCTCGCCTATGAAAATGTTACTACTGGTAACATAATAAAGAAATGTGAATTTACCTTGGAAATAGTTGCACATAAAAGAATATATTCCGATGAATGCAGAGATCCAAATACTTAATAATCCTAATTAGTTGAACTTGACTCTTAAAAACGACCAAATCATGATTTTACCCCAAAATAATATTATGTAAAGCCTGAAGATTTAGCACATTGATGGCAGAAAGGTTTGGACCTCTATTCATCAAATCTCTACACAATATTATGGCTAAAGTGTTGGGGCCATATCCAATTTCTTACACTTTATTCAATTTTTTATAAACCTTTTTGGTTTAAAATATTTTGTCAAAAAACGGTTTTTTATACCCAAAAATTATAAAAAATATTTTCTAGATTTTTTTTTCTCTTTAACTTTCACCTTTTTCTGGTGGTAAGCTCTTTCAAATCTCTCTCCACTTTTATTATTCATGCTATCTACCGCTTTTCATCTCTGATATCTCCCACCTGATTTTTCATCTATATTCCATTTGTATCTACACCTATCGCCATCATTGTATCTTGATCTCACATATCAACAGATATCCTACCAGAGTATTCCATTGACAGATATCCTACCGGAGTATTCTTATAGGTTCCTTCTATCATCCTTGAATGGCCCACGAGATTGCTGGCCATCTTTCATTTTTGGTTTGTTAGACTTATCCTAGCATCTGCTGTCCAAGCCTGTCGGTGACCGGGGTGGCATTTCCCAGCTCAGAAATTTATCCTAGCATATATCCTTACATATCTGTCATCAAAGAAAAACCTGAAATTATTTATGTTCCTTACCAGGATTGAACCTGGGACCTATGCTCCAAGCATACATCATTAACCCACAATGTTACTCCGGGGACTTGCTTTTACAATATATAAATTTAAAAATCTTGAAGCATCTTCCTTAAATCCTTAGCTATAAAATTAAGTATACAGAAGTTTATAGCATATTTAAAGGTCACGCAATAACGATTTGTAAAAATATATATATCACCTTGAGGTAAAATTATTATGGGTAAAACGGTTAAAATGTTGAATCTGATTTAAGCTCTAAAAAAGTTAACTTTTAAATATTAACATCGTGTATTGGAATAAAACTTTAAGAATAGTTGCTAAGAAGAAGAATAATTGAAATGCCATTTTTGGATATAATTATTTTACATTCTGGTAATTGTACTGATTAGTTTATACTTATGGATATAAAAATTGAAGTATTTTGTTCAATTATATAATATAGTTTCAATTTGGTTTTAATCACTTTACCCTAATGCCTAGCCACTTTATCCTGGATATGGGGTGAAATGGCATGACATACTTCATATAATTGATCACAGCTCCTGAAGTAGATAGCTACACTTTTTTTAAAAAAAAAATTTTATAGATAAAAGTTTTGACTATTTAGCAATTGTTTCAAAATATTATGGCAAATGGCAAAATACTATTTACCCCGATGTTTTGTATTTCTTCACCAAAAATTCTCAGCCACCGCGAATTCTGGGTAACTCGTTTAGAAACTTTTATGGTTGGAAAAACTTGCTAAAACATTAAGATTATTACGATATTTGTGCCTTTCTAGTTCCCTTTTTCTTTTCTATTTATATATTGGCTAATAGTGTTTGAACCTAAAACAAATCTTCGCTTGAAATATTCAAAAAAACAAAAACGAAAAAAAAAAACTAAACAAAAATCTGTAAAAATAAAAAACAAATATTTTTTTTTTAAAAAAAGAAGATTTTCTGAACCTGCTGGTTATCAGATATTTTTTTTTTATTATAAAAAATAAATAATATTTTACAATTTTTTAATACCAATAATTATAAATGATAAAAAATATTTAAATATAAAAGATTCTTTCTCTGTCTTATCAAATTGCTGAAACAATTGCATCAAAAGCTCCATATCTTGTTGATCAGGGTCCAAAAAGAATATGGTGAATAGTTGTTCTTGTAGACCATAAATATATACTTCTAACATCATCTAAATATTTTATATATTTATATTTTTTCAATATTTAGAAAAATTTTTTGAGAAATAAATAATAATAGTTCATGCCATTGCTCTTCTATTATTTTTCAAGTTTATTACTTTTATTGAAATCTTTAAAAAATTTTGGAGTACATTGGCACCTAAGTTGCTTTAAGGATGTTTTATTGCAAAATTTACCCTGCAAATTTTTTTGTATAATCGATTCAAGGTTAAATTCAAATTATTAAATCAAAGTTTATTTTAATAATTAAAATAAAGTTTAAACTGTTGTGTGAATATCAAAATATTTTTACATTTAATATATATGCTTAATTTATATTCGCATTTATAATTCTTCTGGTGTAAGAAAAATTGCTTTCGCTTAAAATATGGATAAGTTATTTCGCAAATTGTGATATAACGACCAACATTCATATATCATTAACAAATTTTAAAATTATTATTATATTATATTTTAAATAGTATTTAGAAAATGTAATTTTTTTTATTAAAAATATATCTATATCTTTTAGAATGCAAAATTGTTAAAATACAGATATTAATTTTAAAATAATTTCTATCTTAAACACATAATCTTTAATGATGGTTGGCCATATTAAATCAGATTTTCTATTTACCCTCCTAGGAAGGTTAATTATTTTTATTTCGCGTATAAATATAACAAATTGACTGGTATCTTTAAGTTCTGAATTTTAATCATTTGCAGAGATGGAATGGGGAAAGAGGGGTTAGTTTTGAAAACTTTAATTCTTACCGAAAATGGGTAAGATCAATATAACCAAAATCTATAATACTCTGGCAACCAATTTTTTAGTGTCTTAGGATCTATAGCCAGTAAAACTTCTGTCAACCCATGATATCATAAATAAAAGTTCGGCATTTTAAGGTTTATTTATCACAAAATATATTCAAGCTTTTACCAGTCATACTCACTTCTTGATCATTGCTAGATTGAACTTGTGTATATTCCTCTAGGAAAATAATTATTTTATGTTAAAAAATTTATACGATTTAAATATTTGGTATGTTATGACTTATGAAACTAATATATTTAGTTCATCGATTAAACAATGTTGTATAAGCTTAAAATGCATTGTAAACAATGTTACTTAGCGACTCAAATAAGTTAATTTTAAAAGAACTTACCCAAAATAGTACTACGCATGGCTCTAGATTTTGTTAATAAATTTCCAAATCTTTTAGCCATCTATGAGAAGAAGTCTGCGAGCTGTTATCAATACTAATTGTTATTTTATGATACTTAAAATTTATCTATTTTAACTCACTTTTATGATTAAGGTAATTACCAAATTCATATACAAAAATTTATTATCTTTTTTTGAATAATTTTAACCAAGTAAACTAAACTAGAACTTATGACACCCAGTGACATATAATACTTCAGACTGACAATTCAATCATTAAAATAATTTTTAAGCATTTTTTAAACAAGTAGTTATATCAAATTGATTATAAGATTTCCTTTCATTATCTTTTCAAATATTGAATACATAATCACTTATGTAATTCATTAGGTGTGCCTAATAATATACGAAATTTTAGTTTTCCCATACAAACAATTTACATTAAAAAATTTATTTAAACTTTTTTTAAAATAACTTGTCACATGTATTCGCAATAGAAATAAATAAAAAAAATTATTAATTTTAACTTGGAATTAAATAGAAATCAACTAGACTTGTTAAACAGCTCTATTTAAACCTATCCCTAGAAACGAGTAACTCAGTAAAATATTATGCAAGCCCGATGATTTAGCCAATAGATGACCCATAGGTCTGAACATCTATTAACAAAATTTTAAGGCTTAGATTTTCTGGCTAAAATACCGAGAATCAACTAGCGAATAGCAGATTATTAACATAATAAATTAATTAGATTTATATACAATTACCTTCAGGCACTCGGCATCGAATCATTGCTAAACAAATGAAGGCTAAGATGATGAATATCTGGTTTATATATAGTATTAAGTTATATGTAATTATATTTATTTTATAATATGATGCCTACCCTTAATAAATGAGAATTCATTTTTAACATTTTATAAGTTTTTTATATTACTGTTTTTTAGATAATATTATGATAGAAATTTTTTAATAAAAACATATTGAATTATTAAAAAAAAAAATTAATAAATTATTACCAATTATTATATATAAAAATATAAACGAAATAAGATTTCTATTTTAAATTAATTATTTTGTTCTTTATTTGTGTCCTTACCTGTCATAAAATTTTTACAAAATATTAATTTCATTTTTTATTTTTGAATATTGACTAGTTCAGTTTCATATTGTTTTTTTCGATAATTTATAAGTTCCTAAACACAACAAAATAGATATAAGTATAATATAATATATTTAATATATATTTAGCGATAACTAACCCCTTATTTGTATTTGAATAATCGCAACTAAAACGAAAAATATAAACAAAGTGATACCAACTTTTAAAAATTAAGTGTAATCAATTTTGCTATAAGATTTTTCTCAAAGTTATTAAAAAACGAGATTCAATATAAATATATAAATTAAAAACTAAGAGAATTTTATAATATAAGAAATAATTGATAATAAATGAATTTTCATAAAGATTACAGGGTCATCAAATAAGAAAGATTCTGAAATTTCAAGCTAACCCCAAGAGTCTTATTGAAATCCTGAATTTTTACAGTTAAAGCGATTTCACGGCCAAATACTGTAGGTGAGTCCGATAAGTGATTGACGGGTTATCCATATTAAAATTTTTTAACCCTTGAGCATAAATACTTTAAATTTGTGGTGTGAAGTTGCATTTTTATGTCTAATTTGATTTCTTATCCTTTTTATTTAACTTTTTAAAAAAAATTTTGGAAAATTTTTTACCAAAAAACCTTTTTTTACTCAAAAATTGTAAAATTTCTCTTTAGTTTTTCTTGCTTATACCGAAATATAAATTCAAAAATTTGTATACATGTTCCTTAAAGCCATTGCTATAAAATTAAGTATGGGGTTAATTGTTATAGGTATAACGGTTAAAATGTTAAATCCAATTTAAGCTGTAAAAAGTTAACTTAAATATTAATTACACCATATAAAAATAAATATTTTGAGCAAATAGTTTTGGTTTGGAATAAATTTTAAGAATAATCGCAAAGAGGAAGAATAATTGAAATGTACTTTATGCCTAAAATGGGCATACTCTATATGTGCTATTTTTTACATTCCGATATTGTAACTGATTAGTTTATATTTATGGTCATACTATAGTTATGTTCAATTTTGATCTAACCACTTTACCTTAATGCTTACTTAGTCACTTTACCCTTGGGCATGGGGTAAAATAGCGGAAAATGGCATACTTCACATAATTAAACACAGCTCCCTAAGATATTATCAATAAAGAGCTACACTTTTGTATATTTGGTAAATGCAAATTTAGAACTATCTATATGTAAATAAATTTTTCTGTTTAGTTAATTTTTCGAAATATTATGGCAAAATCTAAAATACCAATCTTTTTTCCCCGGTCTTCCCTATTTTTGTATTCTTCTCCGGGAATTCAGGGTAAACCTCTTTAGAATTTTTATGGTTGGGAAAACTTGTTGAGGCATTAAGACGCCGTTTATATAGTATACATTTTTATTTAAAAAAATATTAAATCTTTTTAAATTTTTAAATATTTTTAATAGAATTTAAAAAAATATATTTTTTTTTAATTAAAAGTATCTGTACCTTTTTTGAATGCAAAAATGGATTGAGATAGATAACAGATATTTTTTGAATAATTTCTATCTTAGATATACAAGATCCTTAGTGATAATTTGCATGACATATTTTCTATCTACACCCCCAGGGTTAATTAATTTCTATTTCCGTATTAATATCACAAATTGACAGGTTAAATCCTAATTCCTTCCTTAAAAAAAATCTCTACATTTTAATCATTTACAGAGTTGGGAGATGGGAGGGGTTAGTTTTAAAAACTTTGATTGTTATAGGAAATGAATAAAATTTAATGCGTTTATGAAAACTCTTTAAGCTGTCCGTTAGAAGTAAAAATTGTATCCGCATATGCATTATATAAATTATATAGTTTTGGTATCCCTTAGACACTAAAACTCTAGAAAATAAAACTACGTCTCGCTATAACCTCGGGTTTTTATAACAGATATTTTGGTTGGATGATATAGCCATTACTATCATTTTTAACTTATATAAACAAATTTTACTCACGATTATAGTCATTTAAAAATTAATATCTACAAGTTTATATATATCAGAGAAGGCATTATTAAAATTGAATAATCTTTCTAAATTAAGTAGTAATAAAAAAAAAAAATTAACACGTTATCAACTTTTATTATTGAAACATTTTGCAATTATTTTCTAAAATAAACATAAAATATTTAACACCATCTCTATAAGAATATCTTCTATTGTTTTTATTTCCGCCTTGTGAAAATTCTTTATCAGGATTTTCACCCAGCCCGTAAAAAATTTATGATCCATTTCTCATGATCCAAAAATCACAGACGTAGCTGATTGTAGAGCATTAGATTGTTCAATATTTATAAAGGCTTAAAAAATGGGTGAGAAATTAAACAAGTTAATTAAAATCTAATTTTATATTTTTTATTTCTTTACGATTTCTATTAAATCTTGAGTATAAAAATAATCTACTTGCAAAAATTATTATTAGCTTAGAACCCAGTCGTGGTTTTGATTATAAAATGACATTTTTTATCACTTACATACTCTCAGATTTATAATCAAATGATTTCTGTGATAGGCATCGTTGAACAAATAACGGTTAATTTTTTATAATATTTTAAATACCTTTTTAGTTAATAAAAACTATTAATTCATAATGTATTCGAAAAGATTATTTCTCTTCCTAGAAAAGTGATTAATCTCTCTCATTCCTTATAGAAATATAAATTTCATTGAAAAATTAATTAAAATTTTATTATCAAATTGCCTTAAGATGGTATGTTGTGTAAGTAGAATTGATACCTATATAAAAATAACAAAATGTTAAATATAGGAATAATAAGTATATAATTTGCATAACTAATTAACACGTTAAAACGTATCTCATATCAATAAAACAAGCTTCATTATGATTGGTCTATCTGCATTTGATATTTCATTTTAAGACATGATTCGATAACACATAACAGATTTTAATTCATAATCGTTTTATCTTTATTTATTCATTAAGTTTATCTGCTGGATAATCATTTTTTTCGCAAGGAACTGAAGTTGATTGAATTGCTTATATAATAAAATTTTATCTGTTACTACGGAGCTCTAAAGCGAAAACTGATTGCTAAAAAATGAATTACTAAGACGTTTAATGTCTAAAGTGAAACTGGTTTGTTGACATTCCCTAAGTTTTCTACAGGGAGTTTTAAAGATCTAATATATGCGATTTCTAATCAACAAAATGTTATAATTGCAACAATCTAGGACAAGTTTGCGGAAATTATTAAGCAGAGCATTAGGTAGGCTGGACTTATGCCACCTGTACATAAATATGATATAGGAGGCCTTAACATTACGTAAATAAAATATTTTCTCTTTTAAAATTTTTCAACTTGCGGGCCACATTTTATATGAAAGAAGAATTCATCTAAATCCTAAAGAAAGAAAGAAAGAATAATTGTAAAGTGGTTTAATAAAAAAAATAACAATTATAAAATTATCAGAGTTATGGAAGATTAATTAAAATTAAAACGATTTATCGTAGGAAATAGACTAGGGAATAAAATAATATATTTCGAGTTTGAAATATATTTACTAATTGCATTAAGCTATATGCATAATTTTATTGGTATATAAAAATTAAATTATACAAAATGTATTTTTACTATCGATGAAATATAATGTCAAGGACATCGTTAAATATTTTTGTTTGGACAGGGCATATTATTTTATAAGTAAGACAGCGTTTATTGGCATAAAGGCTAGACGATTTCTTTTTGATTATAATTTGTTATACTTTGTTGGCTAAAAAATTATATTAAATTAGCAATTTTTATAAAAATATTATCTCTATGCGATATAAATAAGTTTATCTAAAAATGTAAAACACCTTATTTTTGGAGAAATAATAGACATCAATACTATTATTCAAAAAAAAATGATGATTAAAATTAAAGTAATATGACAGTTAAGGACATTCTATAAAAAAATAAAATATTTGAAAATTTTAGTTAATAGAGTATGCCTTTTCTCATTGATCCCATGGCTCCATCCTAATAATTCCCATGATCCCCTTAACAGAGCCGAATCTCTAAAAAATATAAAATACTCGCTCACCTAATGTGTGAAAACCACTTTGTTCCAATAGCAGCTAAATCAACCTGCTCTTTTGGACAAGCGGCTTAAGATCTATTCAAAACAATATCCAAATCAATAAAAAAATCATACCGTTCTCCATTTTACAAACTCAAGCAGAAAATCGCCGTATCTATAATTATATCTAATTATCAAATATTTAAAACATCATGGTACGACCTCGCCATTTAATTTTAATTTTTTTTTTTTTATTTTTATAAAAATATTATTTTTTTTTAACTTAAATTGATATATTGCATATTTTATTATATTCTCTATATTTTAATGTTAATTTTTTAAATAACAATATTTTATCATATTTGTATATGAATTTTAATAAAAAAAAAATTGAATTTCATTTATAATTAATTTTTTGAGAATTTTATTTTGTAGCTTTTTACTTGCTTTATAAAATATGAGATGATTTTATATCGAAGTTGAAAAATAAGGTAACCGTTTTATCAAATTTAAAGAAATTAAACAAAATTATTTTCTAGATTTACTATAAAATTATGAAATTGCGAAATTTTCCATAATCAGTTTTTACATGGTGCGGGTTCATATTTCAAAAGCCATTCCAATTTCCAAGTGTAACTATACATATTAGAGTCACGAATTAGAATTTTATTTAATATAATTTTTACTATCATTCATTTTTCCTGAGTCATTGTGTTTTTTTTGTTAAATTTTGCCATTCTCTTAAGAAAGAAAGAAAGAAAGAGAGAGAGAAAGAAAGAAAGAAAGAAAGAAAGAAAGAAAGAAAGAAAGAAAGAAAGAAAGAAAGAAAGAAAGAAAGAAAGAAAGAAAGAAAGAAAGAAAGAAAGAAAGAAAGAAAGAAAGAAAGAAAGAAAGAAAGAAAGAAAGAAAGAAAGAAAGAAAGAAAGAAAGAAAGAAAGAAAGAAAGAAAGAAAGAAAGAAAGAAAGAAAGAAAGAAAGAAAGAAAGAAAGAAAGAAAGAATATAAATATATATAATATAATATTTTGTATAATTTGCTTATTATTATCTGAGAAGATAATAAAATTTAAAACACTCGTTTGTTAAAGATGTTTAGAAAATAAAATATTCAAATATAAGACATTTTTTAATTTTTTTTTTTTACGATAATACAAATCACATAAATTTTCGGGGTAAAAAATAAATCTCCCTATAATGCTGAAAGATTTATTATCCTAAAGCCTTGATCAGCTGAGAGAATCTCTTTTCCAAGACGTTTCAAAAAGTGAGAAATCGTAGGTGAGGAATGAAATACATAACTACTTCTGACAAGATCCAAATCATTTATTTATTTATTTTTAAATCAAAACTAATTAATACTTAGAAAATATATAATCGTTTAAAGTAAGAAATATAAAAATTTAACGGTTCTAACACTCCTGGACAACTTAGAAACTCAAATTACAGTTGCCTTTGCTATAAATAAGAATTTTTTTACTTTTGCTTTAAAGCAGGAATGTGTGGGGTAATTAAATAACTATTCTAATGGTGTTTTTATGTTAAAAAAAATAGATCTTGAATTTTGAGGAAGAATTTAAATCAAATGTATATTAAATGATTGTAAAATTTGAACAATATGTTTAAGATAATACAAAAATATAAATCAATATTTTAATTTTTTTTAACTATATTTAATTGTTTCTCGATGATCATTTGAACTCCTAAATCTTCTAAGAAAATAAAATTGTTATTATATAAATGTTCGGTTTGTAATAGTGAAAAAACTTGTAAATAAAGTTATTATATTTATTTTTACTTACGACTCATTATATTAAACATAATTACCTTTATGTATTGTAAACTATAAATGCAAATGGAATCCTGCTAAAACTCATATTTTGTAGTAGTACTACCTATTTATTTTATAAATAGAATTAGGGATATTTATTTGAACTAAGGTAAAATTTAGAAAAAAATGTCTTCATGATTTCTTTACAATATAATATAATTTTCTTCATAAAATTGAAGGGATACACTATTTCTATGTCTTGCCATTACTTTTTTAATATTAAAGCTCGCCATGAACGAACGTAGGCTAGACTAAATAATTTTTATCCCTAAGTAATTTACTGGAAATTTACTTCAAATATAGATGATGGCTAATGAAAAGTAGGAGCATAAAAAATAATGTTGGTTAAATTAATGTGAGATTACCAACTTATTTTAAAATTAGATTTATGTAGACATATCCCCAGATACTCGGCATTGTGTTATCGATGAAAAAACGAAAGTTAAAACAAGGAACATCTGTTTTTTTTAAAATAATTAAGTATTAATTACTAATACAATATATATAAATGGGATACTTACCATAAGGAACATAGAATTATGACCATTTATTAAATATTTATCGAAAAAAAAGTTTTGCCTATATTTTGTAGTTATTATATTTCTATTAAAATTAATTATTGTGTTCTTACCCCTTTACTATATAATATTAAATAATAATTTTAATAAAATTTGTCATTATATTTTTTATAAAAATTTACATTTTAATATGAAGATAAATCGTCCTGACAAGTCATTTACAAGAAATAAAAAATTATTTTTTAGTATTGATAATTTAATTTTCAACTCTAAAAAGAATATTATAAATTTTTTTTTAGTATTGATAATTTAATTTTCAACTCTAAAAAGAATATTATTTAAAAACATTAAAATTATATTATTTAAATAATATAATTCGTATAAAAACGTTGCCCTTATGTCGAAAACTCTCTTTAAAATTTTTTTTAGTATGTCCTGTCTAATTACATATGGGTGTGATCTGAAATTGCTTCAACAATACTAATTTTAATTCCAGACAGATCTGTTCCCTAACCCATTTAAAAAAATGGTGAGACCCTAATACCCTTAACAAATTTATCATGTTTTAGACAGACTTCATTTATTATTATATTTTTTTTGTTATCGTAAAATTGAACATATTCTTTTTATTTTAATAATTTATTTTTTCCCTCATTAAAGGTGGAGCCTTGGATTTAACTAATTTTTAAAACTTATTTATGTTTTAGCCCATTTCTAATTAGATTTTAAACCGAGGGTATTCTATTTTAGTTTTTATAGTGTGTTTATTAAATAAGTATTGCAAAGATCCACAAATTTAGCAAGAAATATCCCTCAAGAATATCCACTCCCATCTCTCATCAACAATTGTTTTTTTTTGTGTGAAGCCTGCTTTATTTACTGCTACCTGCTGCAGCAAAGCCTTTTATTGCAGCCAATCTTGCAATTATTCTGACTGGAGTCGGCACAAACGATTTTGTCCAAACTTCTTTCCAGAATAATCTAACGGGGTATTTCCCAATGGGATCTTTCCCAACGCCAATCAGTTTTCCAATTACAATCGTTTATGCATAGAGGATGTTCAGACACTAGTCAATCGAGATAGATTGTTACCTTTCCACAATATTGTGTTGCCAATTTTATATTTCGTTCTCTCCGAAAACATATATTCACAATTGTAAAATGATTCGGACCCGCCATCTACGAGTGATTATTATCATTACAATAAAAAAAATATTTTAATTACCTTTTATTTGATACCCATATCAAAAAAAAAACTTTTTTAGCCCCCGACCCCCATATTCCATCCACTTTCAAGTCATAATCATCAAGCATAAAAAATGAATAATTTCAATTTAAAAGATATTTAAATTAGCTTTAATTTAATACTCCGAAATTTTATTTTGATAAAAATATTCCTGACCCCCCTAGACCTAGACCCGCAAACTATGAATAATTATTATTAATACAATCAAAAAATATTTTAAATTACCTTGTGTTTGATACCCATTTCAAAAAATTTTTTTTATACCCCCGCCCTCTACATCTACCCCAGACCAAATCATACCCATCAAGACCAAGAATGAAGACTTTCAGTCAAAAGATATTAAAATTAGCTATTATTTGATACCCATATCGATATTTTATTTTGATAAAAATATTCCTGACCCCCAAAACCTAGACTCGCCCATTAAGGGGAAGATAGATCTTTTGATTAACTATCGATTGATACCCTACATTAGACATATCTTATTTCATAAGGCCAAAAAAAAAACAACATTGAAAATTAATAAATAGCAATAAAATTAAAAAAAAAAAAACGAAACACGCATAAAACGCTTTTAAAATAAGATTCCTCTTTATCACGATTAAAATGTGATAATACCGTATAGTTCTTAATCCTTTAAAAAATTGAATTCTTGACGGGATTTCTTTAAAAATTACGACACATATATTAAAATAAATGGATCTAACACTCCCTAGAATCTCTTCTTTTCATCGAATCGTAATCCGATTTCCAATATCTTTATCACTTTCAGCTTTTAATTTAACGCGTATCACTTCCGATGAATTAATAAACCAATTAACACTCTAACCTCCAGAAAGCTTTTTCGACATGGGACACTAATATATTACCTAACAGACTTCTTCCAACAAGTTTCCTCTAAGAAGATTGGGACTCTAATAATTGCGCGTTTCGTCAATTTTTCCTTTCAAACACGAAATCAAAGTTATTCTAATTTTTCTTTTTATCAAAACTATAATGTAATGGCTCGAAACCATCCTCTGTTAAAACTTAACACATACCTCTCTCATACTCCCTTTGCTACACTCCGGTTAACAGCAAAAGCCATTATTACTTACACTGCAAATTTTCTAAGGGTAGACACCCCCGCCACTGAGCAATCAACAACCTAATCCACAAGGTACTACTATTAACAATATTCCTTCCACCTTAGAGCTAAAATCGGTCTAAAAATCACTCAACAATCAGATGGAAAAACTCTTCCTCCTTCAAAGGTTATTTCTGATATGGGATTATACCTGTATGGACGCGTTTGCAAAATCGACTGCATAATATGCAGTCATTGCGGCTGTCGAAACATCCAAACGTAACAAATATTCCCGAATTAATTTGGGAATTTGGCCCTATTTTTAAAAATATTAAGCATTAACTTCAACCCAGGGTCCTAAAGAAAATTTAAACCCTGTTACAAGAATATCTTTCGAGATATGTAGATTTAATTTTATCTCCATTCTCGTTTCATGCTTTACAATATATCATAATCCCTCACCTGTTTTTTTAAATATTTTAATATAGATAAGTTTTAATATGTTTTTTTTTACGTTTAAAAACATATTAAACAATTAATAGTTATAATATTAACAGTAGATATTCATCATCTCGATATCATCCTTATCTTAAATTATCCTCTAATTTACATATTTACAGATAGCACGAATTAGTGACGAAGCTTACAAAATATGTTGTATTTTTGTATATCTTCATATAATCCACCGATAATACGCCTTAACTGCTAATGCAAGTTATATAATTTAGCAGTGGAGTGTTTATAATATGCTGTATTTTTGTATATTTAGTTGGATTCGAGCTAACTATACATGTAGAGGAATACACATAATAAATTGTAATGAACTAACAATATAAATTATGAAAAAATAGACATTCAAATTTTCAATTCATAAACTACCACAACAGTATGTTTTTTCTAAGCAGCTATGTCACGTAAATACAAAACTTTATATACAGAATGTGAAGTATACCAATTTTATTCCTCAATATTTTTAAACAACCACCTAGCTAATAATAATATATTTAAATTTAAAAATGCTTGTCATCTTACTTATTGAAATAATTAAAATTAAGACTCTTTTTTATTTTAAATAAGCTATAATTATAATAAATAAAAATTTAGGCGTTAATATAATTTTTTATATCATTTCCCCCATAATTTCTCAAGATATTATCTTTAAATTTCTTGAAATGGTAGTTATAATTTATGAAATGCGCCCCAAACCCCATCGGGTGTAGCTTCGGTCTGAAAAACGTGGGTAATATCTGAATATTTAATTTTTAATTATAAAATAAATATTAGCATTGAATTTAAATTAAAACAATTTCAAACTTTGTGCGCTAACTGTACCCCAAGCCGTGTATCCAGCTTGTCTCACAT
This sequence comes from Gordionus sp. m RMFG-2023, assembly GCF_954871325.1. Classification (NCBI taxonomy): domain Eukaryota; kingdom Metazoa; phylum Nematomorpha; class Gordioida; order Chordodea; family Parachordodidae; genus Gordionus; species Gordionus sp. m RMFG-2023. Next base: position 996,562 of record NC_088778.1, read on the forward strand.
TGTCTGAATCTTCGTTTATTTTTATAAAAATTATAAATTTTCTTAGTCATGATACATGATTTGATAAGTTTATAAATATCAACACTCATAACAACTAAGAGCGGGGTGGTGGTCAATTTTCGAAAAATTAGTTAATTATAACTTTCTTTAATTTTTTTGCTAATTTTTAACAAAATTTCCTCGTTTTTTTACGGGATTAATTGGGTAACAGAGGTTATTTCATTGCCCTATATTATGTTTTTGTTATAAATTGACAATTGTCGCGTGTCACGAATAGATTGCGTGAGATATAAAGTCTTGTCAGTTAAAATCTCATAACAAAATAATAAATGAAAGCATGAGATCTTGGCTACATTGTGTTATACAAAATAATGGAAATTCATTAATCAAAAAAAAAACGAGCAGTATAAATTATCAAAAATTTAGCCTTCGATCGACATTTAGTTTTTCTGGTCTTATATATTTATTTTTATTATAAAACATGGGGTAGGGTTAATAATATATTTTTATTTAACTATAGTTTATAATGAATATCTTTAACACAAATTTCTAGGTATATATATATATATTACCAAAATAATAATAGGGGACGGGGCACGTTTAGTACAGGGGAACATTAGTTCATTAATAAGAAGGGAAATTTGAGCGTAATGTAGATAATTACGTCAAACATTGTTATCTAAAAAAGATATGATAAATATTTAGAATTTTAATATTAACAGAGGAAAATGTTTTTAACATACGAAAAAGTAACAGAAAATAATTTTAAACCTTATCGTTTAGAATATATATATGAAGCTTTTAAAAATCTTAAAAACCTTATATTTTAATTTGGAAATTTTTAGGATAATAAAACATGTATTAATATTACTCTGAATGATATTTAAGAAGCTTGTGGACTATATGATGGTTTATCATGAGATAGTTGGTCCTATTAATTATTGTAAATTTATTTTTTAATTTGACTAAAACAAATGCGAAGTAATTTTTAATGGATATTTTTTTAAATAATATTTTATTTTAATTTTTTTATAAAAAATTCTGAAAATTATCTCCAAATTCCATTTAATTTACTTGATTATTGAATAATATGATATTTTAAATCCTATATTATTATAAAAACATTTTTTTTAAAAATAATTATATATTTAGATCTCTATTTTATTGTGGAACAACTATTACATGTCCCTAATGTAGGGGAGACTGGGGTTAGGTAAACCCCGGGGCTTGGCAAACCGCTTAATCTCATTTTAAAATTAAATACACCAGAAGGTTAAAATTCTATCCTAATATAGTTTTCATTAGTACACATCTATGGACAAAATATATTTTGAAATAATTAATTAATAAAAATTTTATTTAAGAAATAAAATTTTGATAAAATTTTCAAAAGATAATTACATTACAGAATTTTAATTTCTATTAAATATTTAATCAATTATATGTAAATTAAATTTTATTGAAAGTTTTAAACATTCTTCTATAATTTGGGTAAGTTTTATGAGTATTTATCGAATCTAGATATTATTTCAATCATGATTTGTCAATTTAGAGCTAGAGGGTTTGCTAAACCATACACGTCAATTATGGCAGTTAGTAATGAAAAACATTTCAAAATGAAAAGGCAATTTCATGACTGTTTATGATTGGTATTTAGGATTTATGCTAAGAAATCTTAATCTCTTCTTTTAAGATCAATTTTTATATATAATTAGCTTCTATTTATAAATATTATGATATTTTGAACAATAAAATAATAAAATTATTCTATACATATTAATAAAAAATGCATTTCAATTTAGCCTAAAAAAACCAATCGTTTAGGAAGCCCTTTGAAGTCGTTTGCCTCACCCCGCCATTGGGGCTTGTTGAGCAAAATTTTCACTTTTACAAAAAATAAAATTTGAAAAAAATGATTATATTCTTAAGATTTTTTATAAGGCACCTTTATAGAGTATAGTTTTAGGTATCCAATGTTATTTTTATATTATCTATAAAACAACAAGAGCTCGTAAAAATTGGTTCGACTAACCCCAGTCTCCCCTACCCAGAGTAAGGCATGCTTAAAAAATTTTTTACAATTTTCTAAAATAAAAGTATCGTCATTACAAATATATATTAATTATTTCAAGTAACCAAAAATTAATTCAATATTAGTAAATTAATTTAGGATTGAATGAAAAGTGGGCCATTCATCCCTGGTCTCTTCATTACTACTCCGATTTCACGAATCTAATATATTATATTATCAAGAAAATATTCTGATTCGAATATTAATCTTTTATTTAACTATTCGAAATAATTATCGTGAATATTGAATAGCGAAGAAAAAAAATTTTGAATTGATGAATATTTGTTAGAAGGCAGTAGAACGATCTAGAACTTTGAAAATTATTATCAAGAATCTGTTTTGAGGGTCAAAAGATATAATATATATAAATTTGAAAAGTGGATTAAAATTCAATAAATGATTCCTTTACATTAATTTATATTAGACATACTTTCAGGCATACTGGATTGTGTTATCGAGCGGAAATGAATGCAAAAGCAATTAATATCTAAATTGCCATGATAAATATATGTAACTTAAATTAATTTTTTAAAAATAAAATAATACCTATTCATAGGAATAGAGAATTAATTTGTAACATTATAAGTTTATTAATAAATTAAACCAGTAATCTTTTATATAACACTATATCGAATGTAACCAAATATTTTTCTAACTAAAACTCTCAAAATATTTTGCTTTTAAGTTGTTTCCAATGTCCTTGATTTTCAAATTATATTAATTTTTATCATCTTTTGTTTTGAATAATAGTATTAAGTCAATATTTTTTCCAATAATATGTTGTGTCTACATTTTTAGACAAACATATTTGTATCGCGCAGGGAAAATATTTTTATAAAAATTGATAAATTATATAAATTTTTAGCCAAAATAGGATTATAAATTATAATCAAAATAATTTTTTACTTAAATTGTCTAGCTTTTATAAGCCAATAAACTCTTTCTTACTTATAATAATAGTATGCCCTCTACAAATAAAAATATTTAGCCATGTCCTTGACATTATATTTCTTCGATATTAAAAATACATTTTGCATAATTTAATTTTATATAATTGTCATCAATAATATTATGCATATATTACCTTAATGTAATTAGTAAATATATTTTCAAACTCGAAATATATTATTTTATTCTCTAATCTCTTGCCTATGATGAATCGTTTTGGTTTAATTTAATTAATCTTCAATAAACTCTGATATATTTATGTTTATATTGATTTATATTTTCAAATTATTTTTGAAATGATTTAAATCACTTTTCAATTATAGTGTAAAAAAAATATGAATTAGAGAATAAAATTTATCAGGATTTAAAGGCATTCTTCTTTCATTTAATAGGTGGCCGATAAGTTGGAAAATTTAACTCGATACTAAAGATGCTTAAATGATAAAATATTTTATTTATGTAATGTTACTATCCACTGCATCATGTCCATGTGCCGGTTCTTCATGAATCATGTTCTGCTTGATAACTACCACAAATGTGTCCTAGTTTGTTGCATTTATTGTTGTTGATTTGATAGTGCATATATTAGAATAATAGTATTTCTAGCAGCCCCTGTAAAAAGAGTTACTGATGAGAACGGACCAGTTTTAGTTTAAACAAAACAATGGTCGTAAGCCGTTTAGTAGCATGTTTTTTAGCAATGAGTCTTCAGTTCAGAGCTTACTCGTAATCGCTAAAAATTTATTATATTTCAATATCGAATACTTAAAAAATTATCAAATTAAATATAAGCAATTCAATCAATTTTAGTTCCTTGAGAGAAATGATCATCCAAAGCAGATAGAACTTTATAATAAATAAGAGAAAACGATTATTATTAAGTAAAAATGTGTCACGTAGAGTCATGTCGTAAAATGAAATATCAAATGGAGATTAATTTTTTTTTAGCCTAATCTTAATGAAACATATTTCTATAATAACAAAATACGTTTTAATGTGTTAATTAATTAATTAGTTATTTATATTATATATATTTATAATTTCTAAATCTCTTAGCATATCAATTTTTACTACTTTTATGCTAAAAGATTTAGACATTTAATAATGAATGATTTCTCTTTCTACGGAAAATAAATTTAAATTATGTTTAAATATAAGTATGAGTCCTTTTTAGGCTTTTAGGTAATTGCAATTAAAAAAAATAGTTAGCCATGATATTTTAACAGTTTATAATAATAAGATTTTAATATGTTTTTGAAATATTATTTTATATAGTTTTTATAATGTTATTACATATGTTGTCATTATAATATCTCACAGATTAACCCCACTTTGTGACAATGATATAAATTTATCAGATTTACGTGAATAGAAAAATTTTTTTAAATTATTTCGAAATTGAATTTCTGAAAACATTGCATGCATATACAGATGAACTCAGCTTCTATATGACAGAGATTTATCTGGAGGTAAAGCTCCCACCCCTCAGAAATCTATATTTATCTCTCTAAAAAATAATTCTACCGTTATGACCCCTCAATAGGTTTATCCTACCATCTTAAATGCTTGCTCCAACCCCTTCAGAAAACTTGAAATTCTCCTACCCCCATCCCCCCTCAGGCTCATGTAGAGGATGATTAGATTTTGGCGATGATTAGGAATGCATATATGTATATTAATAGGGGCATAATAAAAGTATTCATAAAATTCTACAGCACAATATAATGCCCTACACACTTAAAAAATTTAATTGGGGATTTCCCAATAAATTTTGTCTAATTCCTTTAGATTCTTATCATCTAACCCTCTGCGTGTAGACAATATTTTACCAAGTCTTTTTAAAATCAAATCGTACTTGTTTTAAAAACGAGACCCATTTCTTAGAAAGAAAAATTTAATATAATAACTTAATCTTTATGTTTCAAACTTTATTTTATTTACTATTCGAAATGTGCAAAAAATATGCATCTTTTACTATCACGTCGATTATTTTCATATATAAATAAAGTAATAAGAAAAACATAATACAACGATTCAATATACACAGTAGCATTGGCCTCTTCCTCTTTGTTTAATAAGTTCTCCTGTTTTTAGGTAATTCTAAAAATATTTTTCTTAATATATTCAGAGATAAAAAGTCATAGGTGTTTTAGATAATGTGAAACTTATCGTTGATAATTACATTCCGAATCATAAGGCAATTTGATAATAAAATTTTTAATAATTTGATTAAATTTATATAGTTATATGGCATAATGGAATATATGAATTTTCTTATAGAGAAACAATTTTTTCGAATACATTATAAAATATTATAGTTTTTATTCATTAAAAAGCATTGTATTCTTATAATGTAAATAATTTCTCTTAATAAATGTTTTAACTTTATTTTGATTATTATTATTACACTGAAAAAAATTGTAAAAAAAAAAAAGATTATTCATTGATCATTGCAAAAATTGATGTTTAATATATGTTATAAATATTAAAAATATACTTAAAAATTAATCATAGAGTCTCTCCATTGGAGGGGATTCTTCTCTTCTCTTCTCTTCTCTTCTCTTCTCTTCTCTTCTCTTCTCTTCTCTTCTCTTCTCTTCTCTTCTCTTCTCTTCTCTTCTCTTCTCTTCTCTTCTCTTCTCTTCTCTTCTCTTCTCTTCTCTTCTCTTCTCTTCTCTTCTCTTCTCTTCTCTTCTCTTCTCTTCTCTTCTCTTCTCTTCTCTTCTCTTCTCTTCTTCTTCTCTTCTCTTCTCTTCTCTTCTCTTCTCTTCTCTTCTCTTCTCTTCTCTTCTCTTCTTTCTTTAGATACTTCATAAATTCAAATAAAATATATGATAATCTAATTTAAGTAAAATTTTTCATAATTATATCTGGAGAATTCACATCACAAATAGAACTTTGTTAATTCTTTTTATTCGATTTGTTTAAAGAAATATATAAAATTAACTTCTATTAGATCAACTTTGCCATACCATAAAAAATATTTGTTTATAAAGAGTAGTAGTAAGTGATAAGTAAAGGCGTTCAATAATCCATGGTTCTAAGCTTATAATTTTTAATATATTATTAATTATTTTTATAATTGAGGTATGATAGAAATTGTAAAGAAAAAAATATATAAAATAAATAAAGATATTAATTAACTTGTTTAATTTCCCCTCTATTTTTAAACTATTATAATATAGAACAATATAATACTCAACAATCAGCTCCGCCTTTGATTGGATCTTGACTAATAGTTCAAAATTTTTTTACGGGCTGTGCTAAATTCCTGATAAAGATTTTCCGCGGGTCGGATAAAAACAAGGGGCGTAATTAATAAAATGCCAATTTAGAAAGATCTGTTATTAAAGTTTTGTAATATTTATAATAATTTTTATATAGATGGCGTTAAATAATATGTAGTGTTGATTTTAGAACAGAATTGCAAAATGTTTAAAATATAAATGTTTAACATTTTTACTAGTAGTTTAGAAATGTATCTAATTTAACGCCTTTTACAATATATATAAACTGTATAACATTATTTTGAGAGATATAAATACAAATGAATGACTATAAATGTGAGGCAAATTTATTTCTATAAGTTAAAAAATGATAAGAATACCTATATCAACTAATGTTAGGGTTTAAAGCCTTAACAAATTATTTAAATTCATTTGTTAAAATAATTTTTAACGCCAAATTTTATCAAATATTTCAATAAATGATGTATGATTATTATTATTGATTTACAAGATTTATTAGTTATTACTTATTAGATCCTTTGTACAACTCTGTTACTTACATCATTAATGATTCAATAAAATTATTATTCTAAGTTTTTTTTAATGGAATTAAGATTTAGTTTGTCATTTTTTTAACAAATTAAACCCAACAAATCTTACATCTAGCAGAATCAGTTGATGTTTGGCAAGTTGTTCCCAATATATCTGCATATTTTTTCCCGTCCTCTCCAGACTGTGTAGAATTAAATGGGGTCAACTTTTACCTTGTTCTCCAATGCTTTTCTGATTCCGAAACGTTTATTATACAATGGGTACTATTTATTTAATAAACCAAATATTGATTATTATAAAATATGTGGCATGGCCAAAAGAGCAATATAAAACGCCTAAACAGATTTTCAGGAATGGGGAAAGCATAACTAGTGACTTAAATCTATGTCAAAATCAGCAGATCCTATAATCATCATATCGGAGCTTTATGTACAATAAATTAAAGCTTGATATTTCGCTGAAGATAATTATTAATTACATAGTGATCTAAAATTTTTATAATTATAATTATGAGAATTCCATTGAAATTTATGTAGATTTCCTATTTTTCATTGAACTAAACCTGATATATTAATCAACTTAAAAATACTTATTCTAATTGTACACATGTTATAAATTGCATATATAAATATATACTTTTTTCATACATAGTACAATTTTCTAAAGTTATAACTTAACAATTTTAGAAATATTAAATGCTTCTCCTCATTATTCCAATAGGGAATTTTTTGCAAATAATTATATGATTATTTTCCAATATAAATTAATACTGTAAATTATTTTAGACGAATAATTTCGAATAATAGATTTTTTTCTTATTCTTAATCTAATTCGATTCGAATGTGCTATTCGATTTAGTAAAATACTCGTCGAATTGAATATAGAATAATGAATAATTTGTTTTAGGTGTAATTCGTGCGAACACAATGTGACATATTGTAAAAATCATTATTTATTTTTATTGCAATCCATATTAGAAAGATTTTCGTGTTATTAATAATTTTTACTTTCTAGTATATGTATAAAATCAGTGAATTCCTGAAATAATTCGGCTGATGATTTATGATGTTATTCCACTTGCTCTAACAAGGGCCAAAATTTATTAAAAAAACAATAATAACCCATTTATTATTCAATATTTATAAACGGAATCACATGGTATAATTCGATCACTATATAACATTCTCCAAGGATGGAACCATCTAGTTGGCTTTAGAAAACACATAATGTTTGCTAGATTCGAATCCAGAAATATCGGATTGTGATACACATACACTCAATCGACTAGGCCACAAGGCACTACACGTAAGCAAAGTTATTTAATATTTAAATATTACAATAATACAGTCAATGACAAAAGATCAGGGCCGAGCAGTGCAAATGCTACCCTCCCCTCCTCTACAGATCTCTCATATTTATATTCAAAATCTATGCTACTAGTGGAAAAGTAATTTATCGATATGGATATTCAGAATATAATACAAGAGGCTGATGGTATATAGGTATATTCGCGGAACTTTATCCAACCTATATAAAATGTAAGAAGTGTTATTATATGCGTGTGTTTTTATTTTCATATGATGGATTATTGTGTGGTATAAATTCGTGGTTGATTTACAGGCGTCGCATAACAAAAAATATAACGAATATATGTAGTTATTAATATATAATAATAATTATTATTATATTTTAAATGATTGAAACCTCTCGAGATCGAAATTTCAAATAAAAATTTGGTAAATTTGGGAATTTCATTTCTAAATTTTTTTTTCGAAATATTTTTGCGTTTTATTATATCATACTTCGTCCTTTTAAGGTAATTCATTGGTATACACATACTCCATTTTTGCAATTGTTTTTCTCCCTATTTTTATATACGATCCATGGTTAATACAGATATGACTGAACGCGACATACAATTGGTTGAGATCTTCCATTCTCCTTTTAATAAACCAATTTGTTTTTGATGCAGAAGCCATATAGGGCTTTTCAAAATCAAAATTTGAAAGATCCAAAGCTCAGATTTCAGGAATGTAACAAATGTTAACTTTTTTTTTACTTAATCAATTATATATATATTTTTTTTCTCTATAAGTATAAATAGTACGATTTAAAAATAAATAAATATAAGATTTGGAACATGTTAGAAGTAGTTATCTATTTCAAAGGCACTCTCAATTGAAGAATATTCCTAGATAGACCTCTCAATGGATCAAGGCTTTAGCATATACAGCATAATTGGGAGATTTTTAACCACGAAATTTATAATATTTATAATATTTATATAATGATGATTTCAAATAAATAACGATATTTATTTTTTTCAATCTTTGCTAACAAATTAAATTTTATTATCTAATTAAATTCTATATAATATTATATTATATGATTTTATCGAAAAATTTATTAAAACATGTTTAACCTACCCTATATATTTTTAGAAAAATTTTGCTATTAATTTTTGAGTAATTTATTATATCTATAAAAAAATCTATCATAAACGAATATAAATAGTATTTACGTTCAAAGATTCATGGCAAAATTTCAAAAAAATAAATTACACAATGACTGAAGAAAATGAATGATAGTATAGTTAGTGTGTTATTATATAAAAATCTAAATCGTAACTTTAATAAGTATTGCTACATAAAATGTCTTGGAGATAGGAAGGTCTTTTGGAGTTGAAACTCCCACCATGGAAAATATGATTAGGCAGAATTTGGCAGATTCATAATATTTTTATAGTAAATCTAGTACTAATTTTTGAATACTCATCTTAATCTTTTACCTAAAATCATCTCTCTCTCAAAATATTAATACAGATTATCAAAAGGAGCTGAGAAACGGCATACTCTCCAAAGCTGCTATAATTCAGAATAGACATTTTTAACCTCTTCTACTTCCAACTGTAGAAACCCACTTAGTTTTACTTTATTTAACAATCGTTCATCATTTAGTATATATGTTAACCATTTATCTAGGCAATTTATTACCAGTTCGTGAAAATTTATTGAAACAATTAGTTGGCCTGAAGCCAGGTCTGGCTATACACTTTCGTGGATACCTTCTATTTCATAGATTTCTATTGTTTGAAGTTGCTTAAATTTTAGATACAGGTGAAGTCGTCTAAAGATTTTATAGTAAAATCTTGAGGGTACTCTAACCTTTGTGAATCTTGTAAGAATGCTGTTTTAACAAAATATTTTAAGATTTATTTAACCCAACAATTAAAAAAAAAAACTTTATCATGATTTATAAATTAATGTGCCATGACAAATATTCCTATTCATATAATTTAATTCCCATTAGGATATCGTTAATGTTTTGACAAATAACCGTTAATGTTTGTAAACATAATGGTGACTTAATTTTTTTTACCATATCCATCTATTAATGATAACTATAAACTAGTATCCTCTTGTATTTTGTGGATCATCATCAATCTATTTTGTATAGTTGTGAGTGATCATCTTCGAAACAAATTTCATTTATAGTTTAGGTGATTGGAACTATTTATATTATCCTTTTTTTTTGAAAATGATGGCTACCTATTATCTGATGTATACTTTAGTTGTTTTTAAAAATTAAAGACCCTCAGTTTAGAGATATTGTTGTTAAACCTCTTTCTATGATAGATTTATCGCTATCGATTATTAGTATAGCTCTAAACGCGTATTGTGCACGATTTGAATGGTAGTCAACGGTTTTAAATAGGTGTCTCTAATTATATTTCTTACATAAATTTTTGTTCAATATGGATATGGGAGACTTCGTTCGATATTTCTGGGAGTATTTTTTTGTTAAACGACACAATATGGGTCGATTTTTAAAAATAGCTTAATTAGGATTATAATCCAAAATAAGCCTCGAAAATTGGCTTAGATGGCAGAAGTTAGACTCTCATATTTGCCAAATCTTGACGCTTATATAATATTATTTTGGCTAAAATCTTGATAGAACCGTTTTAACAAAATTAGATATAACATTGATACTTAAAATGGTTTGATATGATTTTAATGCCGTCTCCAGGTTACTATTTATTGTTATGTATTGAGGGATGTAGGTACACTGATGGGTTGTACGTATGCTGAGTGTGATAATCCTTAGGATTTTATTGGCCAAAGATTTCTCCAATTCCTCATATTTCGCTATTTGTCTGTACTCTTGATACGACATAAGAGTTATGGACAGTAGCTTACTATTTAAAGTTGTAGATTTCATGCCTAAGGTAAGGTGGATCGCTACAAATAAATATGGGCTTTCTTTAAAATTGCATGTGTTAGAGATTAAGGGCTTCCGCGATTTGCGTTATTGTTTAATCGATGATATTGCCTTCTATTTTGTAGCCGGAAAGAACCTCGATTTGGTAGCTCCGCTATTCCATGAATGGATTCATTGATTTTATTAAATCCTTATGTTTTTTTTACCGCATTTGTGGAAAAGGTTCTTTTTATCTTTACAAATTAAAGCCGCAATACGTGAGAAATAAGGTTTTTTTTAAAAAAAAGTCGGTTATATTCATAGTTTGTAACGGGAGCTGGTGTATAGGAATATCTCAGTAGTAAAATTTTTCCAAAATAGATAACATATTATTGATTACCAGACGACAAAAGAAAGGAATAAATGCTTTTATCGCTTTTAAACTCAAACTTTGAACGAGAGTTTTGCAGAGGTAGAAAATCTAGGACGTAAGGCAGTAGGTATAACGAGGGTGGTATCAGAGATGATTAAAGGTTCTGATGATTTGAGAATTGAATGGTTAACGAATTTAGCCAATCAAATTGTCGCAGAAGGAATTATTCCGTAGGATTGGTGAAGAAGTATAATCATTCTAGTATACAAGGGGAAAGGTGATCATTTAGATTGTGGGTCTTACAGAGCTATTAAATTCTTGGAATATGCAGTGAAAGTATTTGAGAGGGTGTTGGAAAAGCGGATAAGGGAACAAATTAAAATTGATGAAATTCAATTTGGGTTTTACACCAGGGAAAGGCACGACAGATGCAATTTTTATGGTGAGACAAATACAGGGTAAATCTTGCAGAGGAAAAGTAACGGTATTATGCGTTTGTTGATATGGAGAAAGCATTTGACAGGGTGCCGCGCGTGGTTACTAGATGAGCCTTGAGAAAAATCAGGCGTAGAAGAATGGTTTATTATGGCAGTGATGGCGTATGTGGGAGCACGAATTGCGGTGCGGAGGGATGATGGAGACAGTTAAAGCTTTGAAGTGAAGATAGGACTTTATCAAGGATCCGTGCTGAGTCCATTATTATTTATCTTAGTAATAGATGTGGTGGCTAGGATACGCGAAGGACTTCCCAGGGAACTATTATATGCAGATGACTTTGAATTAGTGGCGAGCGGTGAGGAAGAATTCAGGGATAAAATTAGTAGATGGTAGATGGCTATGGATGCAAAAAGCTTGAAAAGAAATGCATCAAAGACAAAGGTGATGATAGGTAGGAAAAATCTTAAGATGGAGGAATTCGACCTAGCCTTGTGTTTTATGTGGGAAAGGAGTTGCTAGAAATTAAATCCAATGTACCAGATGCCACAAATGGGTCCTTAATAAATGTAGCAGGAAAAAAAAGGAAGTTTGATGATAGCAATAATGACTTTTATACCTGGAACGTGCATAAAAAAAGTACACTGATATCGTAGAAAATAGTGGTTTGGTTATTGGTAATTGGTTATCTTTGGGAAAAGTGGATAAGTTTTGTTATTTGGTTGATATGCTAAACGCAGATGATGGTGTATATTCTGCTGCTGTTGCAAGGGTCAGACAATTATGGAAGAAGTTCGAAGAGATGTTGTCTATTCTAGCAAATTAAAAAAAGTCTCTCTGAAGTTAAAGTGAAAAGTTAACGTAAGCTATGTCAGGAGTTGTTTAGTTTATGGCGCGAAACATGGGCTGAAAGCTACCCACGAGACCAAATTAGAAAGAACAGAGATGAGGATGATTAAGTGGATATGTGAGGTATATCTGAGAGAGAGAAAAACTAGCAAGGAAGACCAAGATTGGGTAATGATTGGTGTGGTAATGAGTAGACTAAGATGGTTTGGGCATGTGGATCGTAAGACAAAAGATGATGTGTAAAGAGATGCAACTTCATAGAAATAGGAGGATCAAGACTCAAAGATGACATGGATAAATGTGATAACGGCAGGTACGAGAAAAAAATGAATCTTACAAATATTGATACTCAGAACCGTCAAACTATGGAAAAGAAAAATCACAGGGAAAACTGGCCCCATAAAGAATTTAAAGGGCGTTTTCGGAAATAAAACCAAGCTTTTTTATATGAATTATACTGTTTAATTAATATAATTCTCTTAATATTTATATATTAATCATCAATTTTTTTTTGTATAATATCCATTTTTAGAGGTCAAGACTTAAATTATCAAATCAAAAAATAAATTTTTTTTTTTTCGTAAATTATATCTCAAGTTGATTTCTCTCATATTAAAAAAAAAGTTAAATTTTAACAAAAATATAAATAGTAAAATTTATTAATTATTATTTTAAATATTATTATAATTAAAGGTTGAGGACATTGAAACGTAAAATAAATATTAATTTTAAAAATAGAAAAATATATTAACTTCAAACTCTTTTTTCGATAAAAATTTTATTTAAATGGTACAAATTAATTCTATGTTCCTTATGGTATGTAATATCCTTATTTATATATTGTCTACTAATTAAAACACTTATTAAATTTAAAAAAAACAGATGTTCCTTATTTTAACTTTCGTTTTTTCATCGATAACACAAGGCCGAATACCTGAAGGTAATATACATAAATCTAATTAATTTATTATTCGTTAATAATCTCACATCTCTAAGCTAGTGGCTGACAGAGTATCCTAGACTGAGTCAATAATCTATCTAACTCTTTATTTTGCTCTTACTTTTCATAAGCCCTCATCTATTTTTGACGTAACTCTCTATATAAATTCCTTAGGACGAAAATTAATTAGTCAGGCCTACTTTCATAGCCAGCCTTAATATTTAAAAAAAATATTGAGCAAGACACAAATGTAGAAAATATTATCATATTTCTTTAGATATAGAATTAATATATTATACCTTCTACCTGATGAACAAAATTATATATTAATTGGTAAAAAAAATCATGGAAAAAAACTTGAGTCAAAGTAATATTTCTAATTCTATTTATTAAATAAATTTAAGACAAGGCTACAGGGGTGGATCAGTACAAAAAAAGTCTATTTTGCAGGATCACACTTGTATTTATAGTATACAATAATACATAAGTAATTATATTTAATATAATCAGAGTTAAGGCAAAATAAAAAGTCATATATATATCTAATTTTTTTTTCAATATTATAAACAGAAAATTTATTTAATAAATTATATTTATTTTCTTAGAAGATATGGAAATTCAATCTAGATTATCCAGAAACAACTAAATCTAGTAAAGATTATATATTTGTATTTTTCCATAAACTATATTGGTTATATTTTTACGATCATGAATATACAATTTATATGATGTTCTTCCTCTGAAAATTCATAAGAATTTTTCTTAAAATGCTATGCCACCACATTTCGGCTTTTAAAGTGTATGAAATAAACTATAAACATTTGTAAACTTTATGCTGACTATAAATATACTATATCTCACGTCAATTAAAAGTCATAAGATTTGAATTTACCAATTATTTTCTAACAAAATTTTATCTATAAAACGGCAACTGTAATTTGATTGGAAGCTCAGATTTCAGGAACATTAGCAGCAGTGTTTAATCTTTTTTTCCCATCTTACTCAGACTATTTTATATATTTTCTAAGTATTAAATAATTTGATTTAATAAATAATTTAATAAAAAAAGATTTGCATGATGTTAGAAGTAGTAATTTATATCGAACCGGTATCACAATTCCTCATTTTGCGGAACGTATTGGTGGCTGATAGACCTCTCAACCCGATCGAGGCTTTCGGATAATGATTGCAGCACAATAGGGAGATTATTTTAATTTACCCCGAAAATTTATATTTATTTATATTAACGACGATATTTCAATTAAATATCGAAAATGACTTAATCTTGATATTTATTTTCTAATTTCCCTAATAAATATAAGATTTACATTATCGGATAATAATTAAGTAAATTCTATATATAAATATTATATTACTTATATATATATAATAACGAAAGATGTGTTTTGTTTCCACAAACGTGTTTTTTTTTACCGCGTATTTATTTTAGATTTAAAAATGTTGGGAATGAGTTTTGGTGCAGTTAAACGGCTCGTCTTGCCCCGATTTTTTAAAACGGCCAACTCAATGTTTTAGCCAAAAAAAATATTGACTACACCTCGGGATTTCGATAAAATATGTCTAGACCTTTGTTCCTTCTATTAGAAAAATCTTCAGGCTTGCCTAGTATTTTTCTGGATAAAATATTGAGTTAGCCGTATACGTTATAAATATTATAACATGAGATTATCATACTTGAAAAATTGTTTGAAATAAATTTATTCAAATCTTCCTAATATTATTACCCTATGAATTCTCCACTTTTTTTTTTCGTAGTGATGAATTAAAAATTATTTTAGAATAAAGAGAAAGTTTATAAAATATTTAAATTTAAAATTAACTTCTTAAAAAAAAACTATAAAAAATTCAATACTATAATATAATACTAATAAAAAATAATTTCTCAAAAGAGTGCCTAACCTGAACTCTGCTGAGAAGGGGTTAGCTACCCGTAGCTGTCAAGTAGGTTTTCAGATCCTATCTCAAAAAATATTATAAAATAAAAACGGTTTGACTAAACTGCAAATGCTAAGGTAAACTGCATATGCCAAGGTAAACTACCCGTAGCTGTCAAGTAGGTTTTCAGATCCTATCTCAAAAAATATTATAAAATAAAAACGGTTTGACTAAACTGCAAATGCTAAGGTAAACTGCATATGCCAAGGTAAACTGCATATGCCAAGGTAAACTGCAAATTTTTCATATATTATCTATTATTTGTAGTGAGATTCATTTTCTTATGATATAAATAACTTATAAAAAATTAAATTATTAGATATATTCAATAATAAAGAAATATACATTAATAGTTGAATTTTTATTTTATCTCATAATAAATCGTTTAAATCCTTTAATATAAATTTTATTAAAAATATGTATTATTATAAAATACTATTATAAAAAAATAAAATCATTTAAAAATGTTATTTGTCAGAATTTACTTACTAAAACATTAAAGGTTCATTTTAATAAGCTGAATTATCATAATACGCATGGTGGAGGGCTATGTATAATATTTAAAACAAAGTCATTGGCCTGTAAAGTATATTGTTAAATATTACAATATAAAATATTATTTTGTGTCAAATGTTATTCAATAATACCAAGTTACTAATTAAATAAAATAATTTAAATATTATTTATCTTTGATTTATCTAAGTATTATAGTAAATGATTAATTTATATAATTAGAATCATATTTATATAAATATTTCACATGATGGCATTCATCCATTTACCTTTTTTTTAACCTCATTTTATTAGATTAAAAGATTAAGATCTTATAAATTTTTTTCTAATCGTCATATCTAATAATACACTTAATATATTCAATCAGAAATGGATAATCACGTAAGGAAATATTTATATTACATGGGTAGATCCTCAGGAATAAGAATCTAGATACAGATGAGAAAAAATTAAACTTAGATACAGATTCTAGTATCCTTTTTAAAATATCAAAAAGATACTTGCATCTAATTATCATAACCAATTAAATTAGAATAGTTTATAAAATACAGTTTTTATTAGTTATTTGTGAAGAACATAACATATTCATTTAAGAATTAATATTTACAATAATTAATAAAATATTTAATGATGAATTAATATATCAGGCATTTTGCATAGATAGGAAAGGGAGACTAGTACTTTTAATGGGAGTTGAAATATTAATTTGTAAAAGAGTATTTAAATAGATTTATTATTTTATAAGATAATCAAAATTTTAAAATAATTTAGTATTAGACCTTTGCCATTTTGGCATACATAGCATTGTACCAAAACTAAATAACCTTTCAATTGAAGCTGATGAAGATATTACAGTACTATATTTATAAAAAAAATTCCTTAATGGAAAGATAATGATTAAGCATTTTTTCAACTTTCTCATAATATAATTTATAACCTCCAGTTCAATGTTATTTGTATTATTGAACTCAGCAACACTTAAAGACCCTTTTTATGGTCATTTAAACAATTAAATTATATTACTTTAATGATTAGCTTAACCCACCAACAATTTTCATTAGATATTAGCCTACGTTAAAACCCCAAGTAATTATATCTCAGGATAGCAAATCAAAGTCTTTCGAAATCAACTGAAAATTCGAACAAATACACCTACCCCTCCTCCCTCTACATTCTTTACTTAAAAAAATACATCATTTAACAAAAATATCCGGAATCCCATATCTAAATCATATTTTCCCCCTAAAAATGGATCTAGATACAGATACACTGTCTAAAATAATATCTAGATACAGATATTTTAATCAAAAATCTATCTAGATACAGATACCACATTTTTATATCTAGATACAGGAAACAACTCTGGAATTTAGCTTACTAAGTAATAATGCAATATGATTTTAGAATATAATATAACAAAAAATAATTTTTTTAAAATAATACGCCATCTTGCGGAGTTAATATTATTGAAATTTAAAATTTAATTATAAATATTTTTAATAAAAATATATTAAAGGATTTAAACGATTCATTATGAGATAAAAGATAATTTAACTATTAAGGTATATTTCTTTATTATTGATTATATCTAAAATTTACTTCTCTTAAGAGAAAAAGGCAATGCACCATATAATATTATAAAATATAATATTGCTTTTAATATTTTATCATTATACCATTTAATGTAACATGCATTTTGATATTTTTATTTTATCATATTTACCAGCTGGTTAAACTTACTCACCTATAAATTTTTATTATGATATCCCTATTTACTTAATTTATTAATTAATTATTTATTATATTTTATCGAGTTAATTAATATTTAAGTTGATAATATGGCCATCGGCATATTTTTCTTAACCTTCAAAGGTCACGGTAAAAAAAATATATATGTGTGTATATGCACAAATTAAAAGAAAAGAAAGATACTTCTTCCTCTTCAATTTGGGGTTGGTGCGAGCTCAGGCTGTAAAGCAGCTGCTTATATAACTCGTATTTATGCTCAAAATAATACAATTGCTCAACATCTTGTAAAAATCGATATTACATATGCTTACGATAGCATTCACAGAAAAGTAATAATTTCACAATTTGCAAAGCATTTCCCAATTTTTACAAATTATATCCTCTCGTCCTATAAGAAACCATCACATTTGGTATTTGGCCATCATATCTTAACCTCTTCTGAAGATATTCAGTAAGGTTCCCTAGGCTTCATATTATTTTGTCTTGGTATCCATGATTTGATTACATAAATAAACAATGAATGCAGCTGCCCTTACACTTATGGTTGGGGTCATCTCTGGCGAATCCGCAGAGGAGATAAAGGCTATCAATATTATTAAGGCTTCTACTGATAGCCTCGGACTTGCAATTAATCAAATCAAAACTGAGTATTGCGATATCAATTCAATTCCACAAAATGTTTTTGGTTTTAAACATGTCCCCTTGAAAAATCTATCGCATTTGGGCTCTCCCATTGGTGAGGAGTCTGTGAATTCTTTTTTTTAGCGATATGGACGATATCTTTCAAAATTTAAAACGCTTTCTTTCTTGTCTTTCGGCTCACTAGGCATTTTTTTTTAATTCGGAATTTCTTCCACATCCCTAAAATCCTTTATATGCACCACGGTCGAGCCCATTATTTTTAGTGAGGGAGCATTTAGTGAGATTCTAAACCAGAATAAGAGTCATCCTTAGCGACTGTTTAAATAACAAATTTACAGACATGGCATCAACTTCCAAATATGGCGGCCTTGGTATAAGATCTTCGATGTCAATATGTGCGTTCATTGCTAGCTACCTTCAGGCACGTATATTAATTGACCAACATCAACAGGCTATGACGGTAATCAACCCAAAATATTAGGTACAACGCAAATCAATATAAATCACGAAGGTGTAACTAAAAATTTGCAAGATATCGTTGTTAATTACAATAAGAATCCGTTGCTCGTCAGAATTTGGCTAAGTGCTTTCAAGAATATTTTAAAATATTTGTAGGAAATGGATATATAGATGATGATTATTATAATGACAAATTTACTAAACTTATACAAAGTCGCGAATCTAAAATGACTAATAAACCTATCAAAAACCAATAGTAAACTTCTTTTAAGACAAGATGCAATACCAAGAATGATACCGCTAAGAAGAGTACCATAGTCTAGAATAGATATAGTAAAGAACTAAAAGATGAATACAGAATAAAATAATTGAGCCCGTAAAAAATGTACTTTGGGTCAGTCCGTTAACTCCAGTGTTTAAGAAAGATGGGAGTCTCAGGTTGTGTGCCGACTTTAAAGCCACAGTTAATCCTAGATTTTAAGTACCTGATACCAAGAAAAGATGACTTAATTGCAATACTATCAAAAGAAACTAAAATTCACCAAAATCGACTAGAGTGCATCTTTGCAAATTGCCATAGATAAAAACTCTAGGGACATGCTAACCATAACACATATAGGGTACTTTAGAATTACCAGACTATCCCTTGGTCTCAAAACTGCTTCTGCAATATTTCAATAGGCCATGGGCCAAATATTTGGAGATATGAAGTATGTGTGATATTTTATATTGACAGTTATGTGGTGAGAATGACGAAATACATACAGAAAACATAAATATAGTTTTTGAAAGAATATTGACGTATGGTCACAACCAATTTTGCAAAGCGCGTATTCACGCGAACCAATATCAGAAATTTAGGGCATAAACATAGGCGTGGATAGGTATACGCCCTAATCGAGATAAAATCAAAGCGGTAAAATGTGTCAGAGCCAGAATCTTATGGTGAACTTTCTACATTTTTAGGAATTACAAGTTACTACAGAAAATTTTTGAACATTTTTGCGGACCTAGCAGACCCTTTTACAAAATAGTACAAGAAAAATGGAAAATGGGAAGCCGAACATGTTTAAAGTTTAAATGAAATGAAGACATTAATCAGTCAACCTTCTACCCAACATACACTAAATGATTATGAACAGCGAGCGATGAAGCTAATGATGATGATCAAGTTAATGATATGACGATGATGATCAAGCATGACAGGAACGAGCACTACAGGAACAGCAGTGAAGAATCAATGGAGGTATGATTATTATTATATCAAGAGATTATTATATTATTAGAATATTGATATTCGAAAATTGTTTGAAATAGATTAATTTTAAGTCCCTATCGTTCATTTACATAATTATTTTTTATTAATGTATTCAATTTTGTGAACTTATATTTCAATTTAATTTGCACATTATAGAGAGATGAAGAAACATTGTAATATACTATTTTTATATTTTATTCAAATTATATTATATATACTTTAGTAATTTGAAATAGAGCGGTGAAATATTAAAATATTTTGAAACCTTTTCTTCATTGTTTAAAAAAAAATACTACCCCCTGTCTATCCCATTTTTCAATAAATACAAATTCATATCAATTTTGGGTATTACATAGAGAGTGAGCGGCTATTTCGCATCCCCCTTTAGTACTAAAGCATAGTTGATATGTTTGGAACATTTTTGAAGCATCAGGTTTGATGCGCTCAACGATTATCTTAGCTAATAGTCTCCTAAAAAAAGACTATATTGCAATTGGCCGAACTCCACCATCAGGCTTAGAAAAAGCAATTAATCTTGCGCCAAAAAGAATTTGGTGAACTTGACTAGGTAAATCATTGTTCAATTTTCACTAAGTATTACCAATGAATTTACAAATGAATCTTGATAAGGATTTTTAGGGTTAATTAAAAATTGGAAATAAGAGGGGCGAAAACCGTCAATTCCCCCTTCAGAGTTTTTATTAAAAGTTAAAACTGGATTAATTAGTTTTTCCTTACCTATTTCGATTAAATTAGATATTATAAGGATGGGAAGATCTTTAGGAAAAGCCTGGGACAATTCTTTTAATAAAGTGAAAGTATGTTCATCAAATGGAGCCAATTTATCATTAGATGAAGCTAATTTAAGAGCTCCACATACGTCCCCTTGGTCTATTTTTTTGGATATAATTTTGCATTTATGGGCAAAATCATATGTAGCCCTTACATCAGGAACGTAATATTCCATTTCTAAGTCATAAAAATGGTCTATTTTATACATGCATGCAAAATATTTTTTTATTTTTATTTGTAGGTTTAATTAAGACTTTAAAAGGAAAGGTTAAAAGATTCTCCCAAGCTTTAAGGGAATTTAAATTTGAATTAACTTCCATAATAAGTTGTTGCTAAAAAAATTAGAAATTAAAGACCTTGATTTAAGGGGTGGATTAAGGTTGGTGGCTTTTCCCACTTTAAAAAAATTATTATAAAAATCAGGATAAAAATTTTGAGTTACAATGGGGGTAGTTTACCAGAGTTTATCAGAGTTGTTAAAAGATACTTTTTAAATGGATCTAGATACAGATACAACGTCTAAAATAATATCTAGATACAGATTATTTAATCAAAAATCTATCTAGATATAGATACAGATACCACATTTTTATATGATACAGGATCTAGATACTTTCCTTTAACAACTCTGGAGTTTATACATGGTTTTGACCTGGGCCCATGTTTATAAAAACAAATAGCTTGGGTCAAGGTTATATTTCTATATGGCAGTCATTACAAATGATTGACATACCCATTTTAGAAGAGACAAAAAATCTTTATTATTTATTTTGGCAAGATTTATTGTTTTTTATATATATCAATTTGTATTTAAATTTAATCGGTGAAAATTTTATATTAATTTATCTTTATATATCTTTTTTTTTTAAAAACAATAATAATAAAAAAATAACTAATACAAATTGATGTCATCATTCGTTCTAACTATCTAAGCTTCATCTCTTCCATTGAATAACCTTCCATTTTATCTCTTATCCTTTCCCGTAAATTCTATTTCTACAATTTTTCACGTCTTTTTAAAAAATTAATTATTTGCTAGTAACCCCATGACCGGAAAAAAAAATATAAAATTTTCACCGATTAAATTTAAATACAAATTGATATATAAAAAAAAAAAAATTGATTGCCAAAATAAATAATAAAATAACATCGATCAAACATATTCAACATGGTATACATGAATGAATGACTTATTTTCTAAAATTCCAAAAATGTTATTTAAAAAAAAAATAATTAAAATTATAAAATTAAATATTAAAAATTTAATTTTTGGGTTTTAAATAATCGAGTAACGTTTAAATAAAAATTAAAATTAAAACTTTTTCATTTAAAAAATAAATAAGATATTTGCCATAAAATCATTATCAAAGTTCTGATGAGTTTGTATTACATTTTATCGTTATAATATTTTATACAAATATTAATATCAAAAACCAATATTACATCCCACGATACATATATATATCGTATGTTCCATATGGATTTTTCATATAAATTTTTTAAAAAAAATATTAAAATGTCCGTGGCTGAAATTGCCTAAAATTTAAAGGGTAAATACTCTAACACATGCTAGAATACACTTCCGGTTTAATAGGATTTCAAGATTTAAAATCAAGAGATTCCGAATTCCCATACGGAGACATTTATATCAAAATAGCGATATATTTAAGATTTATCTTTTATTTCTTCATATATAAATATTTTACAACCCATCATTTTTATTACATTTTTATACATTTAAAATTCCATCTCTCTCCTCGATTTAAAACTAGTATTGTTAATGGGCTCGTTTAGAGCCGATTTTAGTCCTATTAAAAACAATCCTAATCTTCTGTGAAAATATTGAAAAAACGTCCATAAATGTCAATTATTTAATCGACAGGTACAACAAGAGTAGTTGAAAGGGTTGCTATCTATCTATCTATCATAAAATGCGCCCCAAATTCCGTCAGGTGTAGAATGGGTCAGATATGTCTGGACATTTCCTGAACATTTATTTTTTTTATTAAAAAATTGTGAAAGAAATGTTAGCATTGAATAAGCAAGTGTATTGGTGGTGAATTTCCCGTTACTAAATCAAACAAATTTAAAAGACACTATTCTTAAGCCGACCCCCTCAGATTTTTTCTAAGATTTTTTACTGAGAGTTTTGCATATTAAATGTTTTTTTTAGCTTTTTCCAACTCCAAAGAGCGGCCGAGAAACGGTCCTCTAAAGGTTTAAAAAAATGGGGCATTTTGGGCCTTCTAATCCCTTTGAAACTTAAATATTCTTTGAATAGATTTGAGCTAAAAGCGTCATATAAATTTTTTGTTGTTGTTGTATAGCTTAATGGTAGGCCTTTAAAGTCATAAAAATGTAAAATATTGTTAAAAAATTATTTTTTAAAATCAAAAACCGGATATAGAAAACCGGATATGGTCCAAATCGGTATATTTTTCTTTTTTTTTCAAATATTTTTTATTATGTGCAAAATTTCAAATAGATATGGCGTTTTAATCATTAGCCTATTGCAAATATTCTTAATTTGTAATATAAGTCAAAAAAATATATAATAAAAAAAAGTTATTCCACAGATCATAAAGTAATACTGGGGGGGGGGGGGGCTTTGGTTAATTTATTTTATAAATTGAATTCTCCTCAAAAAAAAAAATAACTAAAAAAAATCGATTTTTTGAATCATACACAATTTTATTGAAATTTAATTTTTATATATTTGCAAATTCAATAATATTTCAAAATATGAAAATAATTTGATTTTCCCTAAGTGGCGCAAAAGTATGAAGAAGAGAAGAGAAGAAGAAGAAGAAGAAGAAGAAGAAGAGAAGAGAAGAAGAGAAGAGAAGAGAAGAGAAGAAGAAGAGAGAGAAGAAGAAGAAGAAGAAGAAGAAGAAGAAGAGAAGAGAGAGAGAAGAGAAGAGAAGAGAAGAGAAGAGAAGAGAAGAGAAGAAGAGAAGAGAGAAGAGAAGAGAAGAGAAGAGAAGAGAAGAGATTTTGAGTTTCGGGAATGGGTTTGACCTTTTTAAACAAAATATTTTTTTTCATATTCATCATCTTCCTACACATGCCTAAATTTCAGTGATATTTTCCTTATAAAAATTAAACTAATTCTGATATGCATAATATTTGATTCTCATATGAACGTTGAGCTTTCTGCTAACCTTTTGGTAATGTTTGTAGCCGAATAAAGCCGTGCTTCGGGCCTAAAATAATTTTTAAACCCGGGCCTCACCGGGCTTGGTATCTTTTTTTTTAGAAATACCAAAGTCTGTGCTCGGTCCAAAATTAAAATTTCGTACACTTATCAAATTCTGTAGAGAGGGGAAAAAAAAATACCGATTATGACCATTTCCGGTTTTGGACAGTTAAATTTTTTTTTAAAAAACAATATTTAGCATCATATATTTTTAAAAACCTGCCATTAGGCTATATAAAGAAATTTAAATGACGATTTTTAGCTCAATTTATATCCAAAGATATTTAAAATTAAAGGAAAAGAGCTTTGCCCAAAATGCTTCATTTTTTGACCTTTTAGAGACCTGTAATCTCAGTCGCTGTTTGGAATTGAAGCCTGTGCAAACTTTAGTAAAAATTTTAGAAAAAATTATGAGGGGATCGGGTTTAAAATTCATGTTAATTTGTCGTAGAATTCACCCACTATATAAATTATAACAATTGTTTACCATGTCTACGTAATGGACCCCAAGACGTCCATCCAGCTTGTCTAACATTGTCCGAATCTTCCATTTATTTTTTTTGTATCGAAATTGTAAATTTTTTTATTTAGCAATGATAAGTAAGTTATAACTACTAACATTTATGTCAACGAACAGCTAGGTCTATTTTTTAGGCTAATCCCAACTATTAGAATTCCCCTAAGAAAAAGAAAACAAAATAAAACCTAACGAGATTAACATGGGGAAAATTGAAAATGAATTAAGAAAAATATTCTAGGAGAAGAGAAACGAAATGGTTAATTTTATTTAAAAGCTTTAAACAAGATTCCCAAATATAATTTAAGCTTATTTATTTTTCATTTTGACTAAAAAATATATGCAAATAAATTTTTTTAATATCAAACTAAAATATTAATATTTAATTTAATATATTTTATAATGATATTTTAATTTTAATTGTTTTTTTTTAATGAAAATTACTTAAAAAAAACTTAGAATCTTTAAATTTATCGATAAAATTAATTTTTTTTTTAAAAAAAAATTACTTTTATATTTAGACCTCTATTTTACGTGTGGACCAACTATCACATATAGTTGTCCAAAAGTCCCGAAAGATATAAATGGGTATTAGTTGTTTTTTTTTTCAATTTAATTCTTAGCGTTTTCTCGCATATCAAATAGAAGATAATGAATTTGTTGAGATGATTTTATAGAAATAGAAGTAGAAAATTTGAGGGGAGTTGTTTTGCCATATGGATCTAGATAGAAATACAGATTACATCGTATAAAAAGTTATCTAGATACAGATACAATTTTTATACTCTTATATAAAAGACTTCCAAACATACATAATACGAATCTTCGTTTGATTTTTCTATTCAAACTATTAATACTTTTAAAAAATAAATTTATATAAAATTACCCCCTGGTTTACCTAAGTTTTAACTCAAATTATGATTGCAGTGTTGGGGATCGAATATTTTTTAAAAAAAAGTAATAGATTGTCACTTCAAATATTATGACTTTTAATGACGTGTATTGATTCCCGTAAGGTTTACAATGCATATTTTTTCGATTACTTTTAAACGGTGGAATGAGTGGCATGGAATTTTTTTCTAAGAAATATATAATATTCCAGTAAATTTTTTGAAAAAAATAGTTCATAAATTTTTCTGGAAGAATATCAGGATTATTAATGCAAAAATATAATCAATATTTTTTATTTTTTTCCCCATGATGGCTAGATTGAACGTCTAAATCTTCCAAAAAAAAATATTAAAATTATTTACATATATTTTCGTTATACGATATCGTAAAAATTGGAGAAAATTTCACTTTTTCTACTCTCAAAATTATTATATTAACTATAAATAACTTTTATAATAAAATTAGGGCTTTTTTTTGACAAAGTTGATTAAAATTTGGCAAAAAAAAAATTGTTATAATTTAAATTTTCTTCATCAAAAATGAAGGAGGTATATACTAATTCTATATCTAAGGAAATATAATAATATTTTATATATCTTGCCAATATATATATTTTTTTTAATATTAAGGCTCGTTATGAACGTGGGCCTGACACTAAATAATTTCTGTTTACTGAAGAGTTACATTCAAAAAAAATTGATTAGAGCTAAATGAAAAGTTTAAGCAAAAAACAGTGTTTTGGATAGATTAGGGGGGGGGGATTAGGGATGCGAGATTCTTAACCACCGATAAAAAAAAATATAATTAGAATTTGTATATATTTACCTTTAAGTATTCCGCACTGCGGCTATCGTCGAAATTATTAAAGTTAAAACAAGGAACATCTGTTTTTTTTTAAAAAAAAATAAAAGCAAATTTGTAAGTGTTTTAATTACTACACTTGACCCAAATGCACCTTCTAATCACACAAAGTCGATGCCCTCGCCTTCGAAGAATCTCGAAAAATCATCAAGTACAGTTCCTTAGACTCTTCTTTCTTATTCATACCCATCGCCTGCTCCATTCTCACCACCTTCGGTAGCAAAGCTCAGACGTTTTTTTTTAAAGAATTAGGCAAACGGATTCGCGAAAAATCCGATCAGCTTAAGGAATTCCTCTTCTGCTCCCGCCATTATTATCTCAAACTAACTAAGTTTTATCACTTCCATTGAATAACCTTCCATATTCTTAGCTTTCTTTTTTTTTTATCCCCTATCCTTTCACGTAAACACTCTATTCCTACATTATTCATTTCATCTTTTTTAAAAAAAAATTTAATTTATATGCTTATTACATTATGATGACATATTATATCAGTAAAATATACAAACAAAGTAACCTATGACCGGAAAAAAAAATATATATATATATATATAAATTACTTACCAAGAGGAACATAGGATTTGATTTGTATTTATCGAAAGTGTTATGCCTATATTTGCAGTATTATCGGTTTACGCCTCCATGCCCCCCCCTCCCCTTCACTACAATATTTAAATATAATAATTTTAAAATAATTTTCTAAATTTATATATTTTTTTTAAATATAAAATTTACGTTTTTTTAAAAAAAATGAGAAAAATTGCCCTGAAAAGTCATTTACAGACACAAAAAAAAAATAAAAAAAAAATGATGCAATAAATAATGGTTTTTGAATATGAAAAATATCAAAATTTGAGGATATTTTTTATGTCAACGCGAATTAACACGGTTATAATTAAACTTGAAGAACACAATTAATTATTCTTTCTGTTATCCAGCATAGCAAGTTGTGCCTTATAATAATAAAAACCATTTGCAGTGTTAAATCGATGTTATTAATCTTTTAAAAAATAAATTCATCACGATTACATTACATTATATTAAAATAAATTGTCTAATTTAAAGATTTTTAAAAATTTTGTATTATAAATATAGCTATTTTTTTTTTATGTATAATGTGAAAATTTATATTCTTCTAACAAAATATCAATAATTTTTTTTTTATTTTTTTCTCTTAAGCTTTCACTATTTTCTGGTGGTGAGCTCTCTCTCCACTTTATTATTCATGCTATCTATCTCTGATGCCCCCCACCGGAGTTTCCTTCTGTATTCCATTTGGATCTTCCGTCGGAGTATCGCTATCGAGACCGTTGTATCTTGTCCTCACACTGAAGTATCGATATCGACAGATATCCCACCGGAGTATTCTTATCGATTCAATCTATCATCCTTGAATGGCCAACGAGGTCATTCATTTTTGGTTTATTATACAAGTATCCTAGCAACCGGCTGTCCAAGCCTGTCAAAAACCGGGGTGGCATTTCTCAGCTCAGAAATTCTTCCTAGCATATGCCCTTACACATAAGTCATCAAAGAAAAACCTGAAAATTCCTGGGACCTTCTCCAAGCATACATCATAAACCAACTAGGCCACCTATCAATAATATTAATAATATCGAAATAGACTCGGAGTCTCCCATATGCATATTGAATAAAGATTTATATAAGAGAAATATAAAAGCGACAGATTAAAACCGTCTACTACCATTCAAATTGTGCGTGGGCCATGATATTATCATATTAGGAAACGATTACACCCATACAATCAGAATATGGAGCTACAATATCCTACAACAAATAATAATCTATATGTAAAGATTTAGGAAAGATATTTCCAATATATTTTCTCTAATATTCAACTAAATCTATTGGCAGATAAAAATAGCAATCTTTTCCAGAGTAAAGGATACCCAAATACAAGGAGATACAATTTTAAATAAAGACACCATGTTTACAAACATGAATGGTTATTTGTACAAAACATAAAACAAATATTGTTCCACCAATCCCCGCTGACTATCGTGTTGTATTTTATTGTTTTTATTTAACATCGATCATTTTATGTGCAAATTTATTATTTTGTGTTTTTTTTTCTTCAATTTTATTATTTTTCGACCTATTTCCAAATCTTATAAACCATTTTTTTTATATATAATAATTTATTTGCCGGCAGCAATCATTGAAAGCATTTGGAATCACGGGGAATGATAACCCCCCCTAAAAATCTTAGTAGATGTTTAGTTTTAAACCGAAACATTTCCAAAAACGTTCTTCTTTATTTTACCAAGTTAATTTTAATTTTGCTATCAAAAGGAGCACAATTTTATGTTTATATAATTATCTTATATTTTTTTTTACACCCTTACAATTTAATTTTAAGGTAATTCTGAGTTAGGGTGGAGGGGGGGGGGGAAGTTATAAATTCTCGATAATTTTATTTTTTTGTAAATTGAACGATAAAATTGTATTTTAATTTTTGAGTTACGAATAAATCTTAAAATATTTTGATAGACATCACTCTTACAATATTCACAAAGTTTGGATGATCCTTCAAACGACATTACCATGTAGTGACCCTCAGAGGACTTTACTCCTACCCTGGAAACCTAGTAATTTCTAACAGCAATTACTGAAAAAGAAGTTATTCACGCTAATCGAAAGAGATAATAAGAGTTCAGGAGTAAGTAATCAGATCAGGCTTGTCGCTGAGATAAAATATTGACATAATATGCTCAATGTTGAACGATTGTTTAGTAAAATAAGGCTAAGTGCTGTTTTTACAGTTGGAAATAGAAGAGGTTAAATGTCTATTCCATGTGCATTACAGCAGCTTTGGAGAGTGTACTGTTTCTCAGGTCTTTTCCATAATTTATATTAAATAGCTCCTATTTACCCGCTTCATTAAATAGAAAATAAGAAATTTTCTAAGATGATTTTATGGTAGATGTAGTAAAATTAAGGAGTGTGTTTTTATCAAATTTAAAATAAATTAAAGCAAAATTATTGCTAGATTTACTATAAAAAATATTATGAAATTGAGAAATTTTACCCTGAATCATATATTCCATGGTGAGTGTTTCAACTTCCAAAAAGCCTCTCCAAGCCAATTTCTGTTACTGTACTTATTAAAGTCACGATTTATAATTTTATTTAACAATATATTTTACTATCATTCATTTTCTTCGGTCATTGTGTGATTTTGTTTTTTTTTTGAAATTTTGTCATGAACCTTTGAACGTAATATAATTTATATTCGTTTTTTGAAAGAGTTTTTTATATTATATAAATTATAAATTATTCAAAAATTGGCAAAATTGTCCAAAATTGATAGAGTAGGTTTAAACATTGTTTCAATAAATTTTCGTAAATAATCATATTTTTAAATCATTTTTTTAAAAAAAAACACATTGGTAATAAAAGAAAAAAATATTAGACGTTACACACATATATATATATTAATATAATATTATATAGAATTTACTCAATATCATCTGATAAGGTAATAAAAATTTTAGAAAAAAAAATAATATCCAAATATCGTAGATTTTATAAAAAAATTTCGCAGTAAATCATATCCCCAGTATGCTGAAATGATTATCCTAAAGCCTCGTTGCGCTGAAAGATCTATCTTCCAAGACGATTCAATTGAGGAATCGTACTACCACTTCGAAATACGTGAATAATTCTAACATGATCCAAATCTTTTATATATTATTTAATCAAACCTAATTAATACTTAGAAAAATATATGTAATTATTTTAAGTAAGAAAAAAAAAAGTTAACACGTGTAACTCGAAATCTAAGCTTCCAACTCAGATTACAGCTGCCGTGCTATAGCTAAAATCTGCGAAAGAATAATTGTCAAGTGCATCCAAAATCTTACGCATTTTTAAATAAATGTATAAATATCCAGATGGTTTCTTGAACATGAATTTTGAGGAAAGATTATTATATCAAAAATGTATATTGAAGAAATCAGGATGATACATGCAAAAATATAAATCAATATTGTTAATTTTTTTTTACTAGATATAGTTGTTTCTCGATGATCGTTAGACTGAACTTCTAATTCTTCTAAGAAAATAAATTAATTATTAATTAGTATATCAATTTTCTGATGCAAGTGTAATCCTGAAAAATGTCCACCCTTGTCTTAAATTTATTTAATAAATACAATTACAAGGAATAATATTTATTTTTTTTTGACTAAGATGCTTAAAATTTGGGAAAAATTGTTTTTCATAATTTCCTTACCCAATTATAAAATTTAAATTTCTTCATCAAAATGAAGGTATTTACTAATTCTATATATATAAGGAAATATAGTAATATTTTCTATATTTGTGTCTTGCCAATATTTTTTTTGGTATTAAGGCTAGCAATAAACGCTTACAAGATAATAATTCTTGTCCTAATTAAGTTATTGAAGGATTACATAAAATAGGGGTAGTTTAAAAATGTGAGATCATTAACTGATAATAAATAAATTTACATTTATGCAGACATACCTTCAGGTACTCGGCATTGTGTTATAGATGAAAAAACGAAAGCTAAAACAAGGAACATCTGTTTTTAAAAAAAATTAATTAAGTATCTTAATTAGTGGGCAATATATAAATAGGATACTTACCATAAGGAATGTAGAATTTATTTGTACCATTTAATTATTCTTTATTTATCGAAAGAGTATACGCCTATTACTTGTAGTATTATTATTTTTACTCTACAATGTCTTTCTCCCTTCACTATATAATATTAAATAATAATTTTAATAAATTTGCAATTTATATTGTTTTTTTTTGTTTAAATTTTAAGTTTTTAATGAGAAAAATTGCCCTGAAAAGTCATTTTCACACATAAAAGTAAATATTATTTATTTATTTTTTGTTTTTGTTAATTTTTCAACTCTATAAAGGATATTATTTAAAAAAAGGATAAATATAGAATTATGAATATGAATATTTATTAGAATTATATTACTAAAAAGCTCTTAAAATATTTTTTTTATTATGTCCTGGCTAATGACATGTGGGTGTGACATTGTAAAATTGTATGAATCGAAGTAATTTTGATTCCAGAGAGAACCAGTAGTACCTAACCACGCTAGAAATTTGCGGCCACCGTTAAACCTTTAACAAATTTCATCCTGTTTAAGACCGACATCGAATATTATATCTATACTCATGTTCTTTTTTTTTACTCTAATTTTTTTATTTTAATTATTAAAGAAGCAGCTTTGGGTTCTGTGTTTTAGCCCTGCTCCAAACAAATTTAGTACTTTGGACACTCTATTTTAGTTTTTTATTTCAGTGTGTTTATTAAATAAGTATTTCCAAGATCCTTTTGCGTATGTTAATCTAAAAAGATTTTTCCTTATTATTTTATGTTATATAAATAGATGCTATATAGGCAGCTAAACAATCTACTATTTTAAAAAAAAATATGACAAATCACGTCCTGGTAAATATTAAAAATTAATCGTCACAGTAAATGGTAAGAACTCTCTTTCATTGTTATCATGACTACAACTAGCGTATATTATAAAGACCGAAAAAAAGTAATTACTGAGCTTAAAAAAACGATGGTTATTTTCCTTTAATGTCTTGAAATCAATCATTTTTTAATCTGTATTAGAATAATTCATTTTGTTAATGTATATCCCTTCCCACTACTGAGATATTTTATAAAATTAAATGTAAGAACGAACTCTCTGTCATTGCTATCATGACTAAAACGCGTATATATAAATACCATACCCGTCAAGATCAAGAATGAATGCTTTCAGTCAAAATATAATAAAATTAGCTATTGTTTTATACCCAGTGATAATACTACTGTAATTTTTTAGTGATCCCTTTAAAACCCGCGATGATCCCGGATAGCGGCACATATATTAGAATAATAGTATCTTTAGCATTCCCTGATGAAAACTAAGTGAATGTCAACGGGCAGGTTTCTGTTTGGATAAAATTCTTTAGTAATTAATTCGTTTTTAGCAATCAGTTTTAGGTTCAGAGCTTAGTCGTAATCGATAAAAGAATTTTTTTCAAAAATTGAATAACTATCTGTTTTAAAATTATCAAAATAAATATAAACAATTCATTCAAATTCGGTTGCTTGGGAAAATTGAATATCCAAAGAAGCTAAAATAAAAGAAATCGTATCAAGCACGATCTGTCATGTGTAATTGATTCATCTCTTAATATTATTTTTATCCTTATCTTAGTTAAGTTTATTTTTAATTTTTTTTTTATCTCTTTAGCTTTCACCTTTTCTGGTGGTAAGCTCCTTCAACATCTCTCTCCACTTTATGTTATTAATACAATCTCTTTTATCTAATTTATACTTCTTTATATTGGCTCTAACTTTATGGCCCCATTGAAGTTTTGGCCTACCTCTTTTACGTTTGCCCATCACTTCCAAACTCTTAACTTTATTTTCTATGTAGTTCATAGGCCTTCTCATTGTGTGCCCATACCACCTAAGTCTATTTACCATTAACTTAGTCTTAATAGGCACTACCTTTAAACTACTTAGTATTCTTGCACTGCGCACTTTATCCTTTCTTATTACCACAGCAATCATCCTCAGCATTCTCATCTCCATGGTTTGTAGACTTCTCTCGTCTGATTCTTTGGTTGGCCATGTTTCCGAACTATATAGAATAGTTGGTTGTATTATGGAACTGTAAATTTTTCCCTTTAATTTGTGTGGGATTCTTTTATCAAATAGCACTCCAGATAAAGATCTCCACTTTAGCCACCCTTGATTAATCTTACTCTTTATTTCTTTTTCTATTGTGCCGTTTGTTTGTATAGTGGAGCCCAAATATTTGCAGCTTGCAATTGCCAATATCTGCCATTCATTTATATCAATACTCTCTGTTTCATCTTCTCCTATCACCATATACTCCGTCTTTTCTCTATTTATTTTTAATCCCTGCTTTTCTGGGATATTTATCCAACTCACTAATCTTTCTTTCATTTCATCATTGGATTCGGCAAGTATCACAATATCATTTGCAAATATCATATTCCACGGGACTGTTTGAGGTATAGACTGTGCTAATACATCTATTACTGTAATAAAGAGAAGTGGGCTGAGAGCCGACCCTTGATAAACTCCTTTGGCTATTGTGAAGCCTGCTGAGGTACCTGTTTTGCTATGGACCATTGTTGTATGGCCCATATACATATCCTGTATTATTCTTATATATTTTTAGGAAACCTTTTTGTGGCGTAGCACCCACCAGATAAGTTTTCTTGGAATTCTATCGAAGGCCTTTTCTAGATCGATGTTCTTTTCCCTGTATTTTTCACTCATTTGCCTAATTGCATGGATAGCATCGGTTGTTGATCTTCCAGGCATAAAGCCAAACTGAGTCTCTCCGATTTCGATTATATCTCTTAATCTTTTTTCTATTATTTTTATAGTTTTAGACAGTGTGACATTAGTTTTATTCCCCTGTAATTTTGACTTGTGTGGATCTCCTTTATTTTTGAAGATAGGAACTAGATAGCTCTCCATTTTTGGGGAACCTCTTCATTTCCAAGTATTTTATTGTACAGATTTGTGAGGAGATGTATTCCATCATCTCCTAGTGCTTTAAGGCTTTCTATTGGAATATCGTCTGGACCCCTAGCTTTGTTGTCGAGAAGCTACAATATTCTTTCCATCTATACATTATTTCTTTTTCCTTTATTATCAATTTCCATCTTTATTTTTGATTACTTTTGGAGCTCAGTTTATATCCCTAGAGTTCTTTTCTCGCTGTTTGGCTAATCTGTATATTTTATTTTGCCCTTCTTTGGTATGTAGTTCTTTAGACATGTCATCGTATGCCATAGATTTGGCTCTAGCCACAGCCTTTGTAGCTATTCTGGATTTTTGTAATTTGTCTTGTAATCTGGGTTTTTAGATTTGTACCATATTTTATAAAGGGCTTTTTTTCTCCTGTATACTAATTTGTACCTCTTCATTCCACCACCATAGTTCTTTGTATGATTTGTTACCTCCCCTTGTCAAGCCTAGTGTCGATTTGGCAGTGTCGATTAATCTGGATGAAAGGTCTGTCCACATTTTTTCACTGACTTTTGAGGAATCTAATGTTTCAATGTTTGCATTGATTCTGTCATTGTTTTTAATTTGCCCCATTTGATGCATGGTTCCAGTTTTATCTTGTTTTGAGTGGATTTATTTAAGATGTGTAAATCCACGACTAGTAGCTTGAGTTGTGCGGTGATATCTTCTCCTGGGATGACTTTGCAGTCTATTACATCTTTTAATCTTCTGCGAGAGATTAGCATGTAATTTATCTGTGTTTTCCTTGTACCACTTTCGTATGTTATTAAATGACTGTCTTTTTTCCTATAATAGGTGTTAGTTAAGGCAAAATCGAAGGCTTGCGCAAATTTCAGTACGTGCTCTCCTTTATCATTTCTTTCTCCATATCCAAAACCACCATGATGCCTTTCGTAGCTATCTCTTGCTTTCCCCACATTCGCATTTAAGTCACCACCAATTCTTACTAGGTCATCCTTAGGGATTTCCATTACAGCTTCATCAAGGATAGCTCTAAGGTCATCTTTTTCTTCTTCCTTGCAACCCGTT
Source organism: Gordionus sp. m RMFG-2023 (assembly GCF_954871325.1). Classification (NCBI taxonomy): domain Eukaryota; kingdom Metazoa; phylum Nematomorpha; class Gordioida; order Chordodea; family Parachordodidae; genus Gordionus; species Gordionus sp. m RMFG-2023. The sequence goes on from NC_088778.1 coordinate 1,031,602, forward strand.
TGAGGAGCATATACTGATAGGATGTTTAGTATTGATTGATTAATCCAGAGTTTTATGCTCATTAGGCTATCAGAGATCCTGTTGACTTCTACTACTGAGGAGGTTAGATCTTGACTGAGGATGATGCCGACACCGTTCCTATTGCTAACAATTCCATTATAGTACAATTTATACCCATCTCCAATCATTAAAGTCTTCTGACCTTTCCATTTTGTTCTCTTGCATGCACGCTATATCATCTTTTCTCTTGTTCAACATTGATGCCAATTCTCTCGTCTTACCTTTAAGCGTCCCAATATTCAAACTTGCTAATCTTATCTTCTTTGCTTTGACCTTATCTTTTCACAGGATGGAGGACTACACCCTGCGCGTCGCTTGGAGCTAGCTTTCATATGCATATTTCTATTTTTTTCCATCATTTTGTTTATTGGACAGGTATCCTTATCACCCGGCTGTCCAGGCCTGTCGGTGACCGAGGTGTCATCTCTAAGCTCCGAAATTCATTTTACCATATGTCTTTACACATCAGTCATCGAAGAAAAACTCGAAAGTTTTTTGCTCCTTACCAGGATTGAACCTGCGTCCTTGTTCGTCATTCTGTTTCCAATCATACATCTAACCCATTAGGCCACCCCAGCGATAGTGTATATATATATATACAAACAAAATCAACAATATATGTGGAATTATTGTCATTTCTCATTCGAATAATATTCCTTTTTACGATTCGTAATAATAATCTTGAGTATTAAATTGCGATTAAAATTTTTTTTTTGAATTATTAAATATTTGTTAGGACCACTTAAATAAGTTAGATTTTTTTTTAAAATTTTATTAAAAAATTATTATTTAGATTATGTTTTGATGGGTCAAAACATTTAATAAATAAATTTTAAAAATAAATTCAATAATTTAGATTAATTTATGAAAAAAAATTATCATACTTTTAGGTGTATACTGCACTGCGTTATCAGGGAGGATATGAATAAAATAGCAATTAAATATCTGAATTGTCATTATAAATAATATTATTAAACATTATAATGTAACTTAAATTTATTTTTGAATACCTACCTATAGGAATAGAGAATTAATATTAGATTTTTATAAATATAGGAAAGACTGGGGTTAGTCGAACCAATTTTACAAAATTGGCTATAGCTCTTGTTGTTCTATAGATAATATAAAAAATAATATATGATTGGATACCTAAAACTATACTCTATAAAGGTGCCTAATGTAAAACTAGTCAATATAATTATCTTACGTTTTCTTATATAACATGAAAAATAACCCTTATCATATATAAACGCAGATTAGTTAAAGACAAAGCGAATATATATTTTTTTAAAATGTATATTATTATTTTAGAATGGTATCAAGTGCCCTTTTTTCCTTAAAAGTATTAATCTAAGAATTGTTTAATTGAATTACGTTTAAAATACCCACGCCTATAAATATGGCAATTTTATTTAAAATGAATCTAAGATAAATAATTAGTTTGTTTCAACCACTCATATGATAAAACAACACAAGCTATATATATATATAAAATCATAGATTCAAATTTTTCATAATTTTCCACGTAGAAAGTGTAGTCACATTTATAATTTTATCTTCATCTTCGGACAAATTGATTCTCAAATGACACGTTATGCTATAAATTATACAATTATTTATCAAAGTAGTATCGATAATGTTATTTTGATGATTTTTAAGGGTCAGCGTTGCATTGTTTTGTTCGATGATTGCCTTAAAAATATAAAATAGTAAAGAAGATTTATATGATTTTGAAACGATAATTCGCAGTTAATAATATATTTATAATTACATATTGATTCCTTCCTAAGTTAATCGTATATTTTAGACCATTATTGATGCTAAGAAGCAGGAGAGTGCAAAGAGCAGATCTATTGCTGTTCACCTGGATTGTCAACTTATTTTATATTTTATTAAAATCATTTTTGGTATTAGAAATTTTGAAAATAAATAATATTAGAACTAATTCCTCTGAGAACTCTCTAATATAAGAAATATGAATGAATAACTCGGCTTAAAAAATGTATATGGAATATATAATATAAATTTTTGGTGGCTATTACATAATTGGCTTAAAGAGTGATAGGAAAAAAATTACAAGGAAACCTCTCGCAGATAAGAGATGTAAAAATAAATACATTGAAAATAATACGAATTTTTCAAATTAATTTATTGGCACTATTTTTGGGGAATAAATTTAGAAATGTATGCTTTTTTAGTTACAGCAAAGATAGGTGGGTCATATCACGAAATATATACCGAATGAACATCGAAATTAGATGAACCTCAAAAAAATTATTAATTTATTGATGACCTTCGTATTTTGTGAGATCGAAAAATTTCCCCAATATTTTATCGCGTTTTTCATATCTTTAAGAGGCATCTCAAACATTTTCAATTTGTAGGTAAGCGGATAATAGTAATAATCAATAGCTGACGCGTATACTAAGTCAGTAACGCACAAACTTGAATAGGGCAAACGAATGCAAGGATTCAAGGGTAGATTTCTGTAAAATGAATAACAATTTTAACGCTAGTTTTTATATTCTTATTTTTATCAACGTATACTTTAGAAAAATTATTGAATTCTCTTCAGTGAAAACTAAATTATAAACTCCTTGAAATAACACGTAATCGCAGGCTGCTTCTCGGTGAACGTAAATTGCTGTAAAAATAATTAAATTAAATTATATACAAAAATTAATATCTATCTAATTTTTACGTTTTCCGAAACTGAATTTAAAGTTGGCCAAACCATAGCCTATATAAAATGAAATTAACAAACATTTTAATAAAAATTTGAATTGAGTTAATTTTTTTTTTACTTTCAGTATTGTTTTGACAATTTTTAAGGATGATATTAACCTTGGGCCTGTCCTTGGCAAAAAAACTAAAGCTATTGTTCAATATATTGGAAAATGTGACAGTCAATTTAAGGAATGGGTGGTCCTTCAGCATCAAACCTCTGTAGATTATGTATGACTCGTGAAACTCATAAACATTAATTGATCTCTCGAAAGGTTGAACCAATCTTAACTATAAAAATATTGAATCTATTTATATTTTGTATACTTACAGCAGTGACACCATCGTCAGTAATGTATCTGTTATAGTTAATATTATAAATGTGAGAATGATTTACTCCACTAGTTGGATTCAAATTAATATCATCATGGGCGAGGATGGCTTTTAAGGTCTTGGGATTAGTATCTATATAAAACTAAGCATTATAAAAATTCTAAAAATTTAATAAGAAAAAAAAATAAATTACCGAAGCATTGAGAGCACTAGTAATTAATCTCAAATCATTTATGTATTTGTCATCAAGGAAATAAACGTAAGTTGTGAAATTGGAATAAAAAAAAAGATTTTGTGGCATCTCCCAAATGATTAAACCATCGACCAAATTCAACGAAGAGTTAGTTAAATAGCTGTTATAAAAAAATAAGTAAATTTTTTTTTATAAAAAAGTATAGATATCATATAATACATAAATAATACTTAAAATAATAACTAACTAATTCACTAATTTATTAACAAATTATTTTCAATTTTTAATTCTTAGCAATAAATATTGTATCTAATTCATAATCTCTGTTTTAATGTAACAATTATTAATAAATGTCTAACTCGGAAGAGTTGAAGTGTCGATTGAAGTCGTAAATTAGTGGATATCGCATATGACAAAAGTCAACTATAATATGGCATATATATTTATACAAATTATATCCTTTTTTTTTACCTGTGGAAAATGTTATTTGTACCAAAGTAATTGTCCACAATAAAATAAAAATCATCCTATACTTTTCAGTTTTATAAAAATTTCAATACGTTATCAATGTTGGAATATTTAACCTTTTTATTTAAAAAAAAAAAAATTTTTTATAACAGAAAAAGAATTTTTTTTAATATATATATAAAGTTTCTTCAACTTTAAAAATCAACTACGAAAAATGTTTGGTAAAACATAATATATTAACCCCGTGTTTTTTTTTAAAACTATTTTAATAACAAGTAATATAAGATACATAAAAAAAGATTATTATATTATTTTATTATTTTTTTGAGTTAACTATCGCCACGTTAACAACTAAACATTCTATGAGTTGAGTTAGAGTTTATGATTATATTTTTATCCAGCCTCTTCCAGCTTTGCTGGATTTGATATAATCACATCGCTTTCATGCCTACATTTAGATTCGTTTCGTATTCACTCTTGACCCTGTTAATGATTAAGGTCTAATTGTAGCCACTCTGGTATTGTGCTTCAATTTAAAATCTGTTAACGAATATTATGCACACTTGAGGCCCATGTTCTCGAGTTTTAATTTAAATGATCAATAGGCAACCTTGAAAACGCTTTGATCAAATTATATACTCTTCCAGCTAGATATCTTATACACATGAATAAAGGCCCATGTTTGAGCCTATTTTTTCAAAATGTTAAAATTCATCTTCAAAGAAATTGTCCACTTATAAACACTAATTAATCCTTATGGCAGGTAAAGATATAGAATTACTACCCATTCCTAATGCCTCATTGTTTTTTGTATATTCCAAAAGCAAATATTATTATTTGATTTCATTGCTGAATTTAGAATTTATCCAATAACATCAAACTAAAATCCATGTCCGAGAAGAGTTTCTTAAAGTATCTTTATTGTTTCTTATAAGCCTCAATGGCAATATTATTTACTTGTTTTAGCCATATCACCCAATCTGTTCCAATTTTAATTAAAGAATATAAAAGTGGAAAAAGTTTCTTAAATTTTCTCTAATCTAAGACATCACATTTATCTTCTTTCTCAAATTATGTGTCCAGCGAATATAATATAATATGAGATATGGGTAAATCACGTATTTTGTCACTCCAGTCAATAATGATGATAACCTCATACCACTCTCCTATTCCTTCCATTTGCATCCTAACCTATTCTACTTCACTAACTAAACAAAAATAAATAAAATAAGGAAATTAAAATTAGCGTTCTTCACTCATACCCCTATATTAATTATATTATTTTATATATAAAATTAAATATAAACAAAATCATGGAGAATGTGTTTAAAATTTCGGGGGCGTCGCTAGCATATACAATCTCAGGGGGTTCAACTAAAAGAATTTTTATGGGGGCAAAAATCCCATGTCCCCTAATTTGTGTCGGTCCGCTTTTCCCCGGCCTTCGGCAGGCTTTATATTAATATATTATACTTTTTTAAAATCAGCTAACTCCGAACAATTATTCTCAATTCCATATTTTGTCATTTATTATATTATGCATACAAATAATAAACTGGCATATAAATAATTAAAGCCATACAAGACATTTCTAAAAATAATATTTTTTAACACAAAATCTATTTTATTACAGTATAAAGTATTTTCGATTTCTGATATAAAAAAAAATTTGCGTCTAAAGAATTACAAGTGATAAAAAAGATTAATTAAATCATACATATGCCTCAATTGATAATGGTTTTCTAAAAACCACTTAATATAATATAATTTTTAGCAACTTATATTGACAAAAAGTTTAGAAACTAATATAACTCTCTGTTACCATTTTAGACAATGTTTTATAGAATGGACTAATAAGGAAAATTTTATAGGCCTTACCAAATCAACAATTCTTGAAGAAGAGATTATAAACGACCAATTTAAATCATAAAACTATATTGTGGTTAGCCTCTCAGATGATATGATGGAAGCTAGATAAGTAATCGAGATAATTATTGTGAGATTTTAAATTTATAAAAGATTATCTTCCATTTTTAATACATAAACGACACAATTGACCATTATTGCTTATCCAAAATATGCAATCATATGCTCTCAGCAGCTGTAGTAATAACCTTAACTTACATTTCCACACAAAGCTGGTTAATTTGCAGTCATAGTCATGATCACGATGTTAACTTATATCAGAATTTATTATGTTAGATAAATTGATAAAACAAACACACTAAAAATCTTAACAGAAATAATGTAAATTTATTGAAGCTTTAAGTTATTTACATAAAACATTTTGACCAGTGTGATGAGATGATGAAAGCAATCAAGATTTTATTATTGCCACACCACCTCGAGTTGGTATATTATATCTTAAGATAATAGTAGTTTGTAATAATATCAAAAATATACTCGTATTGAAAATTTATATCGAAACTGTTTTTCAAAAAAAGAAAATAATAGCTAACCTAAAAATACGTAATAAAGAGAAGAAAAGATATTTAATTATTACATCCATCTTGTGGGATGAATAGTAAGTGTTTAATTTTTACTAAAATTTTTAACTAAATAAATATCGTCAAAGAATTGAATGCAAATTATTACTAATTATCAAATTTTTTTATTATAATATTAACTTTAATATTTTATATAACTGTCAAATACGCCTGTAAAAGTGGCATTTACCAAATATTTTATTACCAATTGTATATAATAAAGGATTATAAACTATATGTCTACTTTTTATAAAGAAATCTCCTATTCTTATTTGGAACTTAAAATAATTTTTAGGAAGAGGGCTAATTTAATTTAAAACTGAATAATATAGTTGATTTGTAATTTTTAACTCGGTTATTTACAATATTAAATTTGTTAATTTTAAATAATGATTATAATTATTTAATTAGTATTATTTAATAATCTATAAAAGTCAATTATACTTAAACTGTTAAAGCTAAATTAATATTTAGTGAGTTATTGATATTATATTATATAATACAGAATTTGATTGCAAGCTGACATAATGAAAATATAATTTATATGTATTAATCTAAATTTAATAATTAAAATAGTATTTCATTTAATAAAAATTTAAATAGTCTTATTAATAAATAATAAAATTAAATCTATATATTACTTAATGGAATTATAAAAGAAATCCAGTAGGGGGCAATCAAAAAAATTTATTTTTAGTTCAAGGGGATATTAAGGAGACATTAAAAATAAATTTTTTGTCAGGGGGCTATTCAAATTTTTCAGGGGGCTCACCCCTACCCGCCTCACCCCCTCCCTATTAACGCCACTCCCTTGAAAGATTCCTTTCATAATTCTATTAAGTATTACATATATATATTTGATTTTATTATTTACAAATAATAAGACTATCTAAATTTTTAAATGAGGGGTTAATTTAATTATTTGATTAGATTAATACATATAAATTGTATTTTCGTTCTGTATTAGATATGGATATTCATTTAGCATTAACAGTTAATGATTTTTTATTATATAAATTATTTTATAACCCTAATTAAATATAATCATTTATTAATTGAAAATTACTGTATTTTTTGATAAAGGAAAAAAATATAAGGACAACGTAAAAATTTTAATTTCTGATGATCGATTGTTTTGTAATTGATAATTGAATAGTGATAAATATTGCCAAAAATTTAATTTTGAAGAATATTGTCATTAATTTAACCTTAGAAGAATATTGTAGTTATTTGTAAATTAGAAGAATATTGTAATTATTTTATATTGTAGAAATATACTATTATTTTAATAAATAGTACTTTTGGATATTTAATAAGGCAAACATATAAAATAATATATATATTTAATGATTTTCTTTTTAATCAGACATTAAATAGGAAGGCGAATGAAACAAAAAAAAATTTTATTATCAATTTATTAACATTGAATAAGAAAAATTTAAATTGTAATAAAAAAATAATTATAAAAATTATAGATACAAACGCTTCATAATTTTCCATGTAGAAAATGTAGTCACTTTTATAATTTTATCTTCATCTTCCGACAAATTGTATCTCAATTCACACGTTATGCTATAAACTATAAAATTATTTTTCAAAGTAGTATCGCTAATGAAATTTAGATGATTTTTGATGGTAAGCGTTTCATTGTTTTGATCGATGATTGCCTTTAAAAATATAAAATAGCGAAAGATAAAAGATTTATATAATTCTTTGGTTATTTCACAGTCGATGATATTTTAATAATAATATATTTTTCATTACATATTGATTCCTTCCTAGGTTAATTTTATGTTTTAGACCATCATTGATGCCACGAAGTCGAATAGTGCAAAGTGCGGACTTATTGTAGTTGACTTCTATTGTTATCTTATTTTATATTTTATTAATAATTGGTATTCTCAATTTTTTAAAACAATCAGATCTAATTCTTTTGCTAATTGTTCTAATATAAGAAATATGAATGCCTTACTTGGCTCAAACAATATATGTAATATATTATACATTATAGCTAAATTTTTGGATTACTAAGCGTAATAGGAATAAATTACATGGAAATTCCTAAAATAAATAATTCTTGGGTGAAAAAAGTGTAGAAAAAAATTACCTCGAAAATAATATATATTTTTTTAATAAATTTATTTGAATCATTTTTGGGGAATAAATTTAAATGTGTACCTTTTTATAAAGATAATATCATGACATAAAAAACGAATGTATATCTAAATTAGTAAACCTTAAATATAATTTTTATCCAAATTTATTATTTATGATGACCTTCATATTTTGTGAGATAGAAAAATTTTCCCAATAATTTAATGCCAGCTTCATATCTCTACGTGGTGTCTCGAACATGGTCAAATTGTAACTAAGTTCGCCCTTTTGGTATTGAATAACGGATGTATATATTAAATCTATGAATAGGTTGGAGTTAGTGTCTACATTATTGGAAGGATATTAGGGTAGATTTATGTTATGATTATTAATATTTAGGACAGGTATTTTATTTATGAGTCTTATATATTTTTTATAATAACTTTATAAAAATTGTCGAATTTTCGTTGGAGATAATCAGATTGTAAATTCCTTTGACTAACACATAATCAAGAACAAACGGTTGATCTATGTAAAGGGCTAAAAATATATGCATTTAAATTTTATTTAAAAATATTTTACTTTTTTCCAAAATTAGTTTTAAAGTTAGATAAGCCAAAGACTACAAATGATAAATTTCAATATCAGTATTAAAAATGAAATTTAGATATATTTACTTGTGCTATTATTCTGACAATTTTGCAGAATGACATTAACTTTAGGAATGTAACTTGAATCGTTGCTCAATAAGTTGTAAAATATGGATCTCAATTTTTTGAATGGATTTTTCAAGAAACCTTTCACAATTATATATGATTCGTGGAATTCATGAATTTGAAGTGAGTTTCCGTAAGGCTGCCTAAATCTTAGCTATCGAAAAAGATTTAGATATGTTAGAAGATAAAAAAAATTAAGATCATTTAGATACTCACATTTGTGATATTATTATCAGTAATATATCTATAATCGTGAATATGATGAATATGAGAACTATATGATATTGATAGCGTCCCATAAGATAAGCTCGAACTAACATCTTTATCCGCGATGATAGCTTGTAATAACATAGGATTCGTGTCTATATAGAACTTGTTCATTACAAAATACAAAACTCAATAATAAAAATAGATATAGGTATTACATGAGTTTTTATTTATTTTTAAATATATTTTTTTTTACCGTAGTTTTAAGAGCTCTAGTAATTAATTTTAGATCGTTATAGTATTTTTGTTGAAGGAAATAAGTGGAATATAAAATGGGATCATGATATAAAATTTGTGGCATCTCCCAAATGACTAAACCTTCTACCAAATTCAATGAAGCGTTAGCTCTATATCTTAAAATATTTTATTTGTATTTATATATATATTTTAAACAAATACACTGTAGAGTTGAAATGGCGATTGAAGTCATAAACAATTGGAAATTCCATTTGACAAAAGTCTACTAAAATGTGATATATATATATTTATAATATTATCGTGAATAAAATCATGTTACATGTGGAAGATGTTATATATATCTTAGCAAGTATCAAAAATAAAAGCATCGTGTATTTAGATTTAATAATGAAATTAAATTTTTTAAAACTATTCTTATGATGTTATTTTAAAATTTTTTATATATATATAAATTTCTTGTAACTAATCAATAAATTTATTAGATAAAATAACTTCTTATTTAAAATTGTTTGAATTTTTGTAGTATATTAACTCAAATTTAATCAATTAGATAAAAAATAATAATTGTTTAATAAAGATATAAAAACCAAGAAAATACTAATTGAAAGACCATAATTGAATATAAAGCTGAAATGATAAAATTTCCATATCAACTTCCATTCCGTTAACATTTGGTATATTATTGGGATAAGGAATTTTTCCCATAATCGAAATTTAATAGTTTAAAGAAAATAATCTCTCACTTTAATTAACAAACAAGCATTTAAATAAATAAATAAAATTAAAAATTATTTATATACATCCACCTTATATGATTATTTATCCAAAGCAATTTGTCATAAATTTAGCTTTAAGTAAATCTCTCATGTAGGATTATTATTTCTTACCACTAACCCAATAAATGTTATACTAAAACAATTATTTGAGCAGAAATAAAAAAGTAAATAGATAGAAAATACTCACGATTCTCCTAAAACATTCATTTTATTTAAAGATTTGACTCATAAAATAAGAATCAAGGCATTGGAGAGCAAAGATTTACTCTATTTAAGGTAAGGAAAAAAAATACAAAAATATTTATATATATATATCGTTTCTTTTTAAGCACTAATTAATGTAATTACTTAATTGAGAATCCACCCCTACCCCATTTTTTAGCATATTGTATTATATATTTTTAATTATATTCTATATTTTACCCTCTTTTTAACACAAAATTATTAGCAAAACTCCCATAGGGATAATTTTTAAGCCTTGATTTAATCCCTGTCTTCGTGAAGTTATTGTACTAAAAGAGATTTTACTCGATTTTAGCATAATAAAAAAATTTAATTTATATATCGTGCCGAACCTTTAGATTTGTTATAATATATATATTGTCCTTATTTGATATTCATAAAATTTTTCTATTTTACGTATTTTTAATTCAATATATATATAGACCTTGTTTAAGTATTTTTATTATTGCCCAAATATTAAATTAAAATAATCTTATTCCAATTTTTTCTTTAACCTATAAAATATTTTTACGAACAGTAATCAATTTAATGTACAGCGTTAAAGTTGAAAATATTGAATATAACTTATTGTAATATAAATGTAATTGTAAATTGAATTTATATTGAATATAATATTAACTTTTAGTTTGTAAATTACATAACCTGAAGGATTGAATTCATTATATATATATACGTGATATTTTGTATTAAAGATACTTTTACTTACTTTACTTATTTTACTTATTTAATAAAACACTTTATTGGCGACGATCATAGGGATAATTTTTAAGCCTTGATTTAATCCCTGTCTTCGTGAAGTTATTGTACTAAAAAGATTTTACTCGATTTTAGCATAATAAATAATTTAATTTATATATCGTGCCGAACCTTTAGATTTGTTATAATATATATATTGTCCTTATTTGATATTCATAAAATTTTTCTATTTTACCTATTTTTAATTCAATATATATATACCTTGTTTAAGTATTTTTATTATTACCCAAAGATTAAATTAAAATAATCTCATTCCAACAAATTTATAATTTTTAATATCTTTAACTTATAAAATATTTTTACGAACAGTAATTAATTTAATGTACAGCGTTAAAGATGAAAATATTGAATATAACTTATCTTATACTCAAATATTATGGGGATAAGTAAATTATAAAGAATTTTCAAATATGAGATTTAACATAAAAAAAGAAGGCTATTTACTAAAACATGTAGTTCTAATCACGATAATTAGATGAGTTTAAGAGTAAGCCAATAGCTTGTTTAAAGTGGGCCTGGATAGTTTTTGAGTAAATTTAAAGAATAATTTATAATAGAATAATAATTTAAATTGTATTTTTCATGATTTAAATAATATATATTTTTGATTATAATTTATAAATTAAAAAAGGTTTAACACCTCAGCATGCATATATATATATATAAATATAAACAAGTAAAGTTATTTTTCTTCATCCAAACTATTTGTAATTAAATAGTTTAAAATGAACGTACTACCTTTAAAATAATTTTATAAAATTAATTTCTCTAAACATTTTTGTTGATCAGTTTGAAAATTTATTAAAAAATAAATATATAAAAAAACTTTATCATAATAATTTATGTTTTTTTTATGTTCCACTTTAAAAATCTAAATTACACGATGCTATTATTGTTGATAATTACTATGGTAAAGGTAAATTTTCTACAGGTTTAAATGATTTTAAATACATTATAAATATACTCGTTATATTATATTTAGATTTTTGTAAAATGCGATACTCAATTAGTTATAACTTCAGTCAACATTTCAACTCCTCTGAGTATACTTTATATTTGATTTTATTTCTTAGATTGTATCATTATTCGGTTTTGATAAACATATAGTAACAATTTTGTTAATTTTATATTTTCATAATGGTGTTTGTTAGCGGAGATAATTTTTATAATATTAATACGTTGTAATATAAATCATTATAGTTGCTAGAACATAGGTCAGGAATTACATATCTAAATTTATAGAATATTTTGAAAAGATAGTATGGTATTTAAATTATAAATTACAGAATAATTATTTTTAAATTTGAAAAAAAAGAAATTTAAAGTGGATTTTAAAGATGTGAATAAATGTTTTATAATTCACATTCAAAACGGTTTAATTTGAGTGAATAAAATTTTTATTTACCTATATTTATAAGTTTATTATTATAAAAATTAAGTTATTTTAGTGAAACTTCATTGAAATTGGTGTATGGTTTAATGATTTGGAAGATGCCATAAACGCTCTTTATCGATTTCATAAATTCTTTGTAAAACTTGATGAAATTTACTCAAATAATTTGAGATTAATTACTACTGCTTTAAAAGCCAAGGTAACGTCCTGATAAATCCCCCACCTAATTCAAAAAAATGTATACAATATATTATTATAGGGAAGAATTTGAAAATAGAAATCAGTAAAAAATTAAAAAATTTTACAAATAACCATTACAATCCAAATATTTAATAAAATAAAGAATAGTAAAAACCCCAAATTATATTTTATAAAAGTCTAATATATAGATAAAGGCCCACAATAAGTGGACGTAAAGATCTCTAATAAAATTAATGGGGGATAAAACATCATTCTAACAGTGCTTCCTTCTCCCTTCTTAGCAAAATCTTGAATACTCCTATGAACCAGCTAAATATCTTCTTATTGGGGGTTGGGAAGGGGGGGGGTAAAAAAATTTTTAACGGTTGGCTGCCCGGTTTAGGGTAAAGTAGATAATATAAGGGAATAGCGGTTTTGACTCCGGGGTTATATGGAAAATTTGAAATGATTACTTGTTAAATAAATTTTAATATCAATTATATAAGCATACCTTTAGTTACCCTGCATTGAATTATCGGCCAACACGCTAAAGTGACAACGATGAGTATCTGCGTGTCGTTATTATAAAATTGAAAAAAAAATAATTAATTTTTATTTAATATATCTTTAAAAAAAGCCATTAGAAATCGAGAAATAATTTGAAACATTTTTTATATAATTCAACCCAGAATTTTACGAATTTTATTAAAAAATTTTCGAAATATTTTATGAATTAATGTCCTTTATCGTCATAATAAATTATTTTGACATTATTTTATGTCATTTGTTTTGTTACGCTAATGTAAGTCTGCTGTCCTAGAAGGGGAATTTATAAAAATTTGTATTTTTTATTTAAATCGTAAAAAATGTTTTCCAAGGATTTTTAATATGGTTCTCCAAAGATAGGAAAAATTTTAAAAAAAAATAAATATAAGTGTTTAATACTCCTACCTCAAAATAGATAAGAAATATCCAAGAACCTGAAAAGTTTCGAACAGCTCAAGTGTAAGATTGTGGAATCACTTACCATTGTAGAGTTACTATTGTAGTGATATTTTGCTATTGTAGAAATTACAACCACACTGATTATTTAAGAGATGTGTTTTATTTAGAAATAATTTTGTTTTTTTTTAAATATAATTTTTATAATATTTTTTTTAAAATTTATTTCATGTTTTATTGGATTTTGTAAAAATAATAATTATTATTGGCGGCCATTTTAGATTTTGTTAAAAACTATATTAGTAATAATATTTCATTAATTTTTTTTTTTGGTTTAGTGTTGCAACCGATATCCTAAAATTACCAGTAAAACCTTTTGAGAATTATATTTAATAAATATTGTGATTATTCCTTAAAAGTTTTGGTTCGGTTCGGTTATAAATTTTGACACTACAATAGATCAGCTAGAAATTTTGATATTTAAAAATAGTTCGAAGAATAAACAAGTCGATTTGGACTAGTCGTCGCTAATCCAAGCTCTCAACTCTTTGAGAAATTTTGAAAATTGCGATTGAAAATACATACCTTTATCAAAATTGCTGTCTCCATACCAATTAGGGTTTGGTTTCAAAGGAGAGTGTGGAACATCTGCCGGCCACGCAGCATAGATTATTCCGAATATTCCTAGCTTCAGAAAGTGCTGCAATTCATCATACTTGTCAAAAAAAATGCCTTTCAATACTTTAAATGCTTTTTAGAAATTTATCCAGAGAATTATATTCAATCAAGCTACAGTACCTAACCGTATTAACAATAGGGAAAAGAAACTATTTAATATCAGCACAAGGAACACTGCAAATGGATCTATTCGGTCTGCCTTTATTCGGCTTAGCTATAAACAGCATCGTTCAAAATACAAAAATCAATTCTAATCTCGACCTCAATATTATTTGGATAATGTCATATTATTATCGGGTTCTATCAGTAAAATAATTACAACCGTTTTAAATTTTCAACAACTAAATTTATCATTTTTCCCTAACATTTTTACTAGTTAGTCAGTGTAATGGCACGCAAATAGAATGTTTTGTATATACAACTCATGGTAATTCACCATTCCAAGAAACGAACGTTAATCTTTCACATTTGACGGTGTTTTGCAATTTTCTATGCCCAATATCTTATCTTCTGAAAGGTGAATTCCGAATTCGTCAATAATATGACTCAAATAAGTAACTGACTTTTAGCTCCAATTTTAATTTTATCGGTTATCGTTGTCAGTCCAGCCTTATCAAATCTTCTTAATATTTTTAAGTTTATCATAAAAATTATTCTCACCCGTAATTACGTCGTCTAAAAATCACTAACCGTAGGTATTCCATTTAATAGGTTTTGCATGAGGTGTTGAAATATTATCAGAGCGCTGCTCAACCCAAAGGGGAATCTTAGACATCAGTAATAACCGACATGAGTCGAAATTACTAAAAGATTCTTTCATTCTAGACTAACTCCGAATTGTAAAAATGTATCTCTTAAATCTATCTTCGAAAATATTTCACCACCCGCGATCCTATTTGTCAGGTCGACGAAAGTTGGTAATAAATCGTTATCTATTATCGCTAAATATTTTTGTTAAACGAGAATCTCTGCATATCCTCACGGCACCGAATTCCTTTAAAATATTAACCGTTGGCCTACCCCAAGTGATTGGAGTTGTTGTTGGATTCACCTATCCGCTAAAGCCCTCGTCTAAATGTCTGTCCAACTCAGCTTCAGCTGAAATGGAACTCTTCTTGCTGGTAAAGCTATCGGTAATCGTTCGGTTGTATACGGATAACTGCTTGTTGGAGTTTTATTTCTCCTAAATTTTTAAAAATAAACTAGAGAAAATTTCGTTTGCAATAGTATTTAAAGCGGGAATTCATATTTATATTATTTGTCCAAAATTCTTCCGGAAGTCTAAGAAAATGCATTCCAAGAATAAGGAAAACTCCTTTAACTACCCAAATAAGTAAAAATTTAGAAAAGTTTTTTACTTCGACTTTAACTGTACATTTACTCAACACTTCGATTTTGATATTGTTATACCCAACTAGTTTATACGCAGGAGTGATGGTTTACCTATACGTTCCAGGATACTTAATCTTACATTGCACTTAACGCTTGCATCGAAATCTATTGTAAATCGCTAACCATTTATCTTTGCATCAATGGTAGATTTATTAGAAATTGACCATCGAAGTGTCCCTGATAGAATCATCTGTATGGCATGAGTTCTGCAATCTTTAGTTATGTAGTTAGCCTTGCCGTAACGAAAGCATATAGGTTTAAAACTAGATTTATAATTATTGGATATAATTATTATGATTGAATTTGTTGTCATTTAACTATTATTTCAATTGAATTTATTATCTATAGCTATTATTTTTATAATAGGTGTTTTGGGAAGCTTGCGTCGGCTTATGTTTAATGAGTTAACTTCTACCTGGGTCCTTTGCCAAGGAAGAGAGCGCCATTGCTAAACGCACGGTATCTTCAATGACCTGAAGGTCTTTATCCAACTCGGTCAGTCCTACTCCTAAGATAGCATATATCTCTTAAAAGTTCAACAACAAGAGATTTAAAATTACATAGTGAGCAAATACATTTTTTAATTGGATCGAAAAATCTGTCCGCCTCATTTTAGTATGGCATAAAAATTATTTCGCTATAGGAAAATATTAGAGATATTCTTAAATATTTTCTCCAAACTATGGAGTAACGAATAGTGAAGGTCACGGTCCGGTTTTTGGATAAGACCGGACCGATACCCTCGGACCGGACCACGGTCCTAAATAAAAAGACCGGTCCAGGACCGATCTTTATTTAATTTGTTTTATTAAATATAAGAGTATTATATAAACAATAAAATTTATCCAATGGTTTTGAAGAAAATGATTTTGTGCTTGTGGAGGGAATATTTATATTAAGAGTAGATTGTGTTTTTTGAGATATTTTCATTTTCATCATTAGAAGTGTATATTTTATGTTTTATCAGATGTCTGCTTAAGGTACCTAATTATTTTATTAAGAATAAGGTTAAGTTATTTTGACAATGAATTATTGAGACAGTTTCTTAAGAAAAAATAGAACTATATTATAAATAATAACCAAAATATTTTAATAATAATATTGCTTATTTTGATTAATTTATTGCTTAAAAAATTATAAACAATTATTTTGTTACTTGTTGCTGTGCTGACGATACATTAAATTTAGTATCAGTGAACACATACTCTATGTTTTTTATTGGGATTATAAGTAAAATGTTTCTTGGACAAACTTATGGTTTTCATATTGTAAAATAAAAATTAACAAAATCTAAAATAACTCATCTAGAAAAATATCATAAAATAAAATATACAAAAAAATTATATTAATTGAATAGTAAAGCAAACTTAAATAATAATAAAAAACCGGTCCGGACAGCGGTCTCGACCGTGAAAAATAAAAAGACCGGTCCGGACCACGGTTTTCAAAAAAAAGATCGGTCCGACAATCGGTCTGGTCTGGTCCCGGTCTAAGACCGATAGGACCGGACCGTTGACCTTCACTAGTAACGAACAAAACTTATTTTATTATGATCGACAATATTTTTTATTTTAAAGATGAGTTATTATAAATTATATTCATAGTCCTGAATGTTAACTTTTCGATTTAAAGATCTCTGGAATATACCTTTTATATTCAGAACTATCTTGGAGTCATCGTTAGACATCATAATACGATATCCTTCGTCTTTTTAACCTTTTTAATTTAATACATACCTCTAAACTCAATCGTCACCAATGTGGCGTTTAAGATATAAGCGATTTTATAAGAATAAATTTTAAAAGATAATTTTAATAAAAATAATATGTTTTAATATCTTCATCGAAAAATACATTTGCGATATGACCTAATTGTATACCTTAAAACAAAATACAAAAACGATCGTTAAAACATTGGAAAATAAATAACTAAAATTCTGTGCAATTTTAGTTGAATTCTGAGAGAATTATGTAATAAATATTATAATTAGAATCATTTGAGTATACTAACAATAGTTTATATAATATTTGTATCACTATTATAAATAAATAATAAATAGTTTGTAATGTAATGTAATTAATATATGCTTCTAAAAAAAAGAAGAATTGTTGGGAGATGTAGTTTTATTAATAAATAAATAAAATATCATAATTTATATTATTTAAAATATTTTTCATATGCCCAATAAAATTCATAATTATATATAACGTGAGAGAATGTGTATATATATATATATATGTATAATATATTTTCAAGAAAAAGTGTTAAAAATAAAATTTTATTTCCATCTAGCCACATTGTATGCCGAGAAAATATCATCCCCTTTGACGATATACATAGTATGTAGTACTATGTCCATGTCTAACATATTCTAAAACGTCATTCAATCCTTTCCAAAATATTATTATTATAATTTATAAATTTAAAATATGGAAATAATAATGATAAAACCTTGTGGCAATCTTTGAACTCGAATATTTCCTAATTTCTTTCTTTCTTTCTTTCTTTCTTTCTAACATTATTTTGCAAATTATATTATGAAATTATATTATTTTGCAAATTATATTATTTTGCAAATTATATTATTTTGCAAATTATATTATTTTACAAAATAAAATGTTTTTTTTTATCAAATCAAACTATATTCAAGAAAAATGGAGAAATATTTGTATACACGTCTAGACTCTACTTTGGTTAGCCGGTCAAATAGTTGATTTCAAAGAAAATCTATTAAACTGATATGGGGGGGGGACCAATCAAAATAGATTATAATTTCAAAAAAATGATTAAAAAATTTTGGAATATCATAAACTTAAGACAGCGTCTACATGACAGGATATTCACTTGATGCAAACACCCCCTCAAAAATCTGTATCTACCCCCCTCCCTCCTTAGAAAATTCCCGCCTCCTCTGGCAGCAATATTTTCAACATTATTATGGTACTCTCTATTACTATCAAAATAATATTGTGAAAGCAAAAGAGTTATTTTTTTAGTAAACTTAATTCAATTAAAAACCCTCAGAATTTACATAGAATGCATTATCATAGTACAATCTCTAATCCTGACCTTAGTCTACTCCTCTTAATAGCCTACCCCCTACCCCACCCCCTCAAAAAAAATTGGATGCAAACTGTTCCTACCCTCACCCACCACTCATGTAGGCTCGGAAACCGGGTAAGATAAAGAAATCAATTCGTAAAGGTTGGCTCATTCGAGTGGCATAACAATTCCTGTTCGGTTTTAGTTTGATACTGATAAAATGGCTTGGATTCAGATCATGGAATTGAAATAATACTTTAAAAATCTTAATTTTAGCATTAAAGATCAAGCAAAGCAAACATTTTTTATTTTTTACATATAAACAATACCTTCAGAGGAGACCCCGTAATTAATTATCGATGAACAAACCACATATACAGCTACGAATATCTAGGTATTCATAAAATTAAAAAATTATTTAATTTAATATTACATACCATTGATAATCCTGGAATAATATGCCACATTTTTTTTATAAAACTTTTATAAAATTCGACCAGCGATTATTTGTTATTAAATAAATATATAAATATTCTAATTAATTTTAGTTAATGTCCTTCGATTGTCATCAATTACTTATCAATAATTTTGACATTACTTTAATTTTTTTTAAAAAAAATCCTTGTTTGTTACAATAATAGCCAAGGTCAAGATCTACTAGTATGATATTTGTGTATATATATATATATATATATATTTAAAAAAAATATAAACCGAATTATTGGCAAAAGGTTATCGTATAGTAATTCCTAATTTGTAATTTGTAAAAAATACATCTAGGATTTTAATTGTTGAACCAAAGATCGGATGATGCGACATATTTATAAATCCTTCTTAGAAGCTCAGATCAGATCAGATACTCTCAGAACAAAAATTCTGAACAGAATTAAATCTCTCAAAGCTCAGTTAAATAAAAGAGAAGCTAATTGCTCACAAAGAAAATAAAAATAAAAATAATAATAATTGTTCAAATATATAGAAAAATGTATCACTTGAGATTTGGAAAAATTAATTGCTCAGAAAAATATATAAAAAGCTAAAGAATTAAAAACAAAATGTATCTATAATTAGTATAAAAATCAATCTATAACCCCAACATACGGATTATAAACAGGGATTTTGCCAGGTCAAAATCCTCAAATTGCATGATCAATTTGGGTAAAAATACCTTTTTTTTGGGAGAAATATGGAAAATTTTGCCGGAAAAAATCTTTTTGATGATGGTTTTTGTTCCAGGGTAATAACATACACACGTTTGTAAACAGATGTGTTAGGATAAAATTTTTGTAAGCTAATATAGTCTCTGAAATTTAAAAATCCAATAATTAGGGCCACATTTAAACCATCGAAAATGGCATTTTTTAACAACAGAGCCGAAAAATTGATTATCAATTTTTAGTTGTGAATCCGAATTGACAAAGATTATTCTCGGCATATGGATTTTATAAATGTGGAATCATGCCTAAATGAACTTCCGGCTATTCGAAAAATTCTTGTAAAAATATTTGGACAGCCCTTTTTACAATTTCAAGAGTTGTTAAAAGATACTTTTTTAAAATGAATCTAGCTACAGATACATAATCTAAAAAGTTAACTTGATACAAATACAATTTTTTTTAAAAATGTATCTAGATACAGATAAAATTTTTATTATACTCTTATATAAGCTTTGGACTGACCTAAATTTAGGAATTTTAATTGTGAAAATGCATGAAATGAGCTAAAATTTATTGACTCGATATCACAATTATTAAAATGTGACTAAAATAATTTTAGATTTGAATGTAATATATAAAAATGTATGATTAAAATGATTATAAATAATTATTAGATTTCAGTGATAAAATATTTTCAAAATTTTGGTCATTAAGGCATCAGCGTCTATTTGTAAGACATTTCTCACTACACTAAAAAGTCTTTCTATCAGGTCGCTTGAAGGGGATTGTGGTGTTGTATTTTATGAATAACAATTTTATATCAGGATATTCTTTAAATATAATATAATATTGAAATTCGTTTTTGAAAAAAATTATTTAAAATTTGTATTTGCTGCTGTGGTGTGTACTGAAAAAAACCGGATATTAAAATATTTGTTTGCCATTAATTGAAAACATTGATAATTCATCAACTAATCTTTGTATTAATTGTTTGTTTTTTTCATTAACAGTGTTTGATTTGATTCTTTCTCTTAAAATTTAAAATTATAATTGTAAAACATTTATTTAGTAT
Organism: Gordionus sp. m RMFG-2023; assembly: GCF_954871325.1. Classification (NCBI taxonomy): domain Eukaryota; kingdom Metazoa; phylum Nematomorpha; class Gordioida; order Chordodea; family Parachordodidae; genus Gordionus; species Gordionus sp. m RMFG-2023. The sequence continues at coordinate 1,052,772 of NC_088778.1, forward strand.
CTCATACCCTTAAATGTTACAATGTTTCAAGTTGAGGCAATGCTAAGTGAAATTTTCTTATTTTTTGGTAGATATAGCAAACATTTTTACTATCAGAGATTTGTTTTCTTTATTTTGATATATTATTTCAAAATATGCTCTCATAAATTGGCCATGGTTATACAATGTCTGAACTTTTTGATGCTTCACTGATTATTACTTCTTCCTCTTCCTCTTCATCACTAATAATATTAATAAAAAAAATAAAATTCTAAATTAGTATAATAAAATAAAATTACATTGAAAGTAAAAATGGCAGATTCCTTGAGTTGCATTGTAATATCAAAATTTGCCTGGTTTATTGATAAACTCTGACATACTATTCAATGGATATCTATATATATTTTTTTTATATAAAAGTTTTAATATTTTTTAATATATAAATAATAAATATATATTTAAATTATATGCTCATATGAAATAATAAAAATTGTATATCAAAAATGTAACTTAGAAAGTGTGTGAAAACAGATGATCTCTAAAATAATATCTAGATACAGATACTTTGATTAGAAATCAATCAAGTTACAGATACAGATACCACGTTTTTATATCAAATTTCCATTTAAAAAGATATCTTTTTAGAGGTTCACGATATTTTAAAATTCTCTCAATGGCGGGTATCAATGATAATCATCTGATAGGTGCATGTCGCAATAACCTATTCCATATCATATGTGATGCTTGGCTTGATATTTGTTGAAATAGGAATCAATTAATGATTGTTTCTTCGTAATTCGAAAATATTGAGGAGCGTTAGACAATGCGAAGTTTTCAAATAACTGGTTATAAAGATAATGAATTGCCGTTTCTTAAAGTTTGAACCCTTATAAATAAAATAATTATCATAAAGAAATATGTAGGATATAATTTATAATTATGTTAGGTATTAAAATGAATATAATGATACAGTCCAGGCAAAATTTTCCCTAATTCCTAAAGGTAAGTAATGCAAACACATGGTTATTATGATATTGAGTTAGATAAAACATATTAAGGAAGAAGGAAATTGAAAAATTGCGGGAGATTTCCCTTTGCTGAAGCTTTGAGTAATGGGAAATGTCTGCGTGTGAACTAAAAAATTCAGGAACTCTCCAGCTGATAGCTCTTTCATTTCTTTCTTTCTTTCTTTCTTTCTATCTTTCTTTCTTTCTTTCTTTCTTTCTTTCTTTCTTTCTTTCTTTCTTTCTTTCTTTCTTTCTCTCTCTTTCTTTCTTTCTTTCTTTCTTTCTTTCTTTCTTTCTTTCTTTCTTTCTTTCTTTCTTTCTTTCTTTCTTTCTTTCTTTCTTTCTTTCTTTCTTTCTTTCTTTCTTTCTTTCTTTCTTTCTTTCTTTCTTTCTTTCTTTCTTTCTTTCTTTCTTTCTTTCTTTCTTTCTTTCTTTCTTTCTTTCTTTCTTTCTTTCTTTCTTTCTTTCTTTCTTTCTTTCTTTCTTTCTCTCTTTCTTACCAATTTTTAGGGTCAGTAAAAAAAAAAAATTATTATTTTGAAATCAAATTTCCTTCACTCCCGTCCTCCTATTTATGGATTACTCTCTTTTAAGGATAAAATAATCATAGTCATGTAAAGATGGCCGTAAGGGATTCTACAAATCAACGTCAGTTACCGTGAATGACACATTCATGCATATCAATCAATTTATAAAGAATCAAAATAATTTTAGTAATCATTGTTTTGTTATTATCGCTTCCGTTCTTATCACTTGCTATCTGGCACCAGGAATATGTCACGCTTATAAAAAGTTATTGAATTTTTAAAATTATATTCAAAATTAGTTTAAATCTATCAAAAAAAAGGGAAAAACTACAATATATCTATCTAAAATAAATTTTAAAACGTTTCAGTGAATTGTCTAAATGTTCCAGGGGGTTTTGAATTCCCCTATGATTCCTCTTAAACGTCAAAATTGGTTTCAGAAACCTTAACCCAAGATAAACGAAATTCGTATTTCGCGTAATATCTTTTTATTTATAAATGAACCTAAAAAAAGGGAGTGGAACTGAAATTTCTATATTCAGCATTAAACATTTTTAAATTTTATTAACCTTTATATATAATCTATAATTTTTATTTATTAATTTAACGAAGATTTCATTAATAACCAAAAAAGGTAATATTAAGTTTAAATTGAAATATTTTTTTGATCCATGAATCGTAAAAGAATATTAGAAATTCGGTTGGAATACTTTTTTTTTATGGAATATTCATAATTCGAATCGAATACTATAATATATATTTTCAGAATACAAAAGGCGAAAGTTAGATGATATATGTGAGCCTACAAGGGTTTAACACTTTTGAAGCTAAGGGAAATCATTATCTACTCATTCGGATGATCAATCACATCTATAAGATTATCGTCTCAGTCAGGTTAGTCTAAGGAGGTAAACACTTTTATAAAAATTTAAACATTAAATTTGTTACATTTTTCTCAGATATTTGAAAAAACCTTATCAATGACTCGAACATTAAGAACCTTGTTTTTAAATTAATCTCTGCTATTCTCGGCACCCATTGGAAGGGTGTTCGGTACAAGCGTGGTTCCTGGTATAAGCGATCGATAAAATTTTATAATTCTACACATCTTATAAGCCAATTAATTTATAATATTCTTTCTTAAATTTCTTTTATATAATTTAAATTTACCAACGAACCAAGGGAAATTTAAAAATAAATATAATGTTCGAAATATACATTATGTGTTATGCGATAAAAAAAAAAATTTGTTACATGGAATTTTTATTCCATTTCAACCACATTATAATTTCCGAAAATTAATATCCTCGTAATTCGTGAGCATCAAATACATAACGTAGATTTTGATGAAACTTATAGGAACTCCTTGTAGGGGGTGAAATTCTGTATCCATTTTATTAAATCGATTAAAGTTTAAAAAACGATAATGAATTTTATTTGTAATTCTTTTGTATATATACATTTATATAATTATCCAATTTAACTTCTAATAATATGCAACCTCGATAATATAATATTACCTGTCGGAAAGTTATAATATAATATACAAATAACGTCCTTTTAAAATATATAACGTGACCTTTTAAAATATATCTTAACCTTTACAATAATAAATATTTAGATGTAACACATTTCTAACATATATGATGCTTCATTTATTTTTATCCAATCAAAAACAATTTGTAAGAAAATTATTAGTTATAATTTATAAAAATATAAAATGTGGAATGGAAAATCATAGTTAATGCCACTTTGTGGCAATCTTTAAAAACTCTGGGAATATTTCCCTAAAATAAATCCTTAGCAAAGGGGGTAAAGGATAATTATTACAGGATACAGCTTGGAAACCTTTGCATAAATTAGGGAGTTGATCTCACATTATTCAGAGCAAAATTATGAAAGCTAAAAATTTTAACACTGATTTTTTTCTATCTATTTCATTAAAAATATTTTTTTTTTGGTTTAGTATTGTAAACGATATCCTCTAATAAAACAACCAATAAAACCTTTTGAGAATTATATTTAATAAATGTTGCGATTATTCCTTAAAAGTTTTGGTTAGGTTCGGTTATAAATTGTGACAATACAATAGATCAGCTGGCAATTTTGATATTAAAAAAATAGTTTAAAGAATAAACAAGGCCGATATCGGACCAGTCGTCGTTAAATGATAAAAATAAAATTTTTAATTTTTATTCGACAAATCTAATTTAAACAAATGAAATAAATTAAAAAAAATATATAGTAAAAATTGTAAATTCTCCTTAAATAATCAGTAACATTTGTAGAATTCTATAATAGTAGTAATTCTACAATGGGCAGTGATTTCAGAATCCTGCATGCTGAGCTTGGACCTCTTCAGCTCTTCGATATTTCTTATCGATTTTTGGAGGTATCTAGAGATACAAGATCTTTTTGTATCTTGTACTCGGTTATCTTTTTGACATTTTTAATAAGATACTAGTAGTATCTGTATCCAAGATACATTTTCTTTTCATAAATAATCTGTATCTGTATCTAGATTCTTTTTTTATGAGGACATTCCCAACTCTGTCGATTTTGAGTTAGGAGTATATTACCACTTATATTTATTTGTTGGATAATTCCTTATTTTTAGGTCAAGATTTAAACCCTTAGAAAACAATTGATGTAAATACCTTCCAGACCAAATGACAAAAAAGAAAGAAAAAAAAAATTATTGTCAAAATGATTAATTAGCCTTTGTGTCAAATAAAAGACATTTATTTACTACAAAATAAATTTAAAGTTTTTTAAAAATTAAAATTTATGACATTTATTTTTAAAAATATAATTATATTCGTCAAAAATTCTGTCTGGGTCGAATTTTTTTATATAAAATGCTGCAAATTATTTCTCGATTTCTACTGGTTTTTATATATAATATATATCAAATAAAATGATTATATTTTTTCTCAATTTTATATAATAATGACACTCAGGTAATCATCGTTGTCACTTTAGCCTGTTTTTCCATAATTCGATGCCGGGAAACAAAAGGTAGGCTTACATTATTTGGTATTAAAAATGTTTGTCTATGCTTGATATTTACGATTTATTTTATGAACATGAATCATTTCAATTTTTCCAAAAACTCCGCAATCTAAACCGTTATAACGGATATTCCCTTAACAATAATTTATTTTAACATTGTTTAAAAGAAGACGCATAACATTATTAGTTAGACGCTATTTATTCTGTTGGTAGTTTTTTATTCCCAAGACGCCATATTTTCTATCAATCGATAAATATCCAATAGAATTTTTTCAGTTAGAACAATGTAATCTTTATTTTAGGGAATTTCTTATTTTATTTTTAGTAATTCTAACATTGTTTTCTTAGTCACGAGAGAGAAAAATATAGGTATTGAAATTTTAAATTTCCATAATTTTGTTCTGAATGATTAGAAAGAATTCCCTCCAAGGCTGCCTCCTGTTGATCATGCTTTACCTGCTAAGGAATCATTTTAGGAAATATTTAGAATTCTTAAGATTTGCCACAAGGTGCATTGCTATGATTTTCCATTCCCTATTTAAAAAAATTTATTAAATTATACAACTAATAATTTCTTATAAAATGTTTTTCGATTTTGGATTAAAAAATTGTAAATGAAGCAGCAGAGTATGTTTCAAATGGACTCAGGACCACTTTACCCCGTTCAACTAGACCCTATCTAATTCATCAAAATCTGCGTTACAATTTCGATGCTCCCGAAACTTGAAGGCCCATTAATTGCCGGAATTACAATGTGGCTGCAATGGAATACGAAATTTAATACACACACACATATATATATATCAACATTCAATTTATTTCAAATTTTCTTTATGCGCTTCCGTTGATATATTATATAAAAGAAATTTTTTGGCTTGTAAAATGTATCCATATATATTATTAAAATTGATCATTTATTTAGTTACTTAACAATTATAAGTATAGTGATTGTAAGATAGTTTATATCAGGAACCGTGTTTGCTGTACTGAACACCCGTTGAAATGTGTGTCCAGGATAGCGGGAATATCTGAGTAATGATAAAGTAGTTCTCTGTAAAAAAAAAATTTTTGATTTTCAGCTAATAAATTTTTAACTAATTAATTTGCCAAAAAAAATATTATAACTATATAAAATCCCAACGCGATTGAGACGATAACATTATAGAAGTAATCGAATTTCTGAGCAAGTATTCTTCTTCACCAAACCCGGGTTAAGGTCACAAATATTATCTAGAACTGTAGATCATTGTATTAAAGAGTATTTGAATTATGAATAATTCTTGTGGAAATTAATCAGGAATTTTAGAAATTTCAAACCCAACAATCTAATATTATTTGTGGATCATGGGATTCGAAAAATTATTACAATTTAAAAATTAATTTTAACTTTTGGTTTGTTTATAATGAATTAAATTAATAATAAAATTATATAAGATTATCTGAAAGGTTCGTAAGATTTGTAAAATATTTAATGATGAATATAGAAATTTAGGTAGATTCTACCCTTTTTATTTTTGGTTCTTTTATAAAATTAAAAAAGATATTATCACTATTACGCAAGATGATAGGAATTTAGTTTGTCGGGAGTGGTGTTAAGGTTTTTGGAGCCAAATTTTGACGTTTATGAGAGATCGCAGGAGACTCAAGATCCCACCCCCCCTGTAAAATTTGGACAATTCCACTGAAACATTTTAAAAAATTTATTTATCTTAGATGTAGTTTCTACTTTTCTTGACATTTTTATTTAGATAGAATTACTCTTTTTTTTTTTTGCTAATTTTGACTACTTTTTGAAAAATTTATATCCAGCCTTTTAGAGAGACATATCTCTGGTGGTCAGGCAGCAAGTGACGAGATCGAAAACTATTTCGTATCATTTCTTTTCCCTTCTTTCTATATGGAAATTTAAATTTTACAAAAGAAACGGATGGATTCTGTAATCAGGGGCTCCGAATAACGCCTTTTAGTACGGTTCAGGCTCAGATATTTTGGGTTATAATATCGATGATTGGTTTAAACTGGTCGAGTTATTCTTTCGCACATGCATTTTATTTTACAAATTTGTATGGAGGATCATATTTTTTTGTAAAATTTTGTCTTTATTAAGAACTTGTAAGTAGAAGTGATTGACGTTTAATTTTATTTTTTAAAAGACACACACGCCCTAACAAACTCTAAAAACCTATTTTATGTTCTATACCAAATAAGCAGAATTATTTGAAAATTTGATGGATCCCGGCTGTAGTTTTGATGCTCTTATAATCTAATAGTGCATCATTAAAAAAAAGCTGTCAAATAGATTGGCCTCTTTAGAAAATTTAAATGATACATGATTTTATGCTAGTAATGCACAAAATAGTTCCATCTGAACCCATTTTTCTTCTAAAAATAAAACTACCAACTCGGTATTTTATACGGAAGGAAGGTAGGAATACTCAGTCCTGAAGATTTTGCTCATAGATGTCACTCCTATTCCCTGCCTTAAAATTATTTTTATTTTATTTTTTTAAATTATATAAATAATTTAAGCCGAGTTTTTATTTCACATCAACCACCTAATTCCTTCATTTTTTATTTAAAATTTTTCTTTGTTAAGTTTTCAGTCACAAGATTCTTAATGTAATATAGATTTACATTCTTATTTATATTATATTTGTCAATTGTAAGAACATTTTCTTCAGTTGAAGATGTTAAAGCCTGCATTGCCTTGAAAAATTTTTTATACCAAACTAAGGGTACAAAGTTTACATTTTGCAAATGTAAATTGTGACCAATTGTGAAATAAACATGGCCATCTTCCAAACTGTGTTGCCACTTTTAAGGAAAAGATGTGATAACTGATTAAACTGGTTATAACAAGATAGAACTCTTTCTATAATTACTTGAAATTAATTTAGTCTAATTAAGGAGAATGGACACAAACTTGAAATTGCCATAAATTCAAATTACAGGGATTATAAGATAATGACAAGGGATGAATATTGTGTGCCTATATATAACAATTTTATGTATTAATGCATTTTGTAATATTTTAATCGTTAACCATTCTAAAACCAACTTACTAATTACAACAACAATGCACATGCATAATATTATTGGTGACAATTATTATAAAATTAAAATTATACAAAATGTATTTTTACTATCGATGAAATATAACGTCAAAGACATCGCTAAATTATTTTTCTAGATAGGATATACTATTATTATAAGTAAGAAACAGTTTATTGGCATAAAAGCTACTATAGTAAAGAAAATTAAATTTATTATAAATTTATAATCCTTTTTGGCTAAAAATAAATTATCAATTTTTATAAAAAATATTTAACCTATGCGATATAAATATGTTTATCACAAAATGTAGATAGACTATATTATTGGAGAAAATATTGACTTAATATACTATTATTCAAAAAACAAAAGATGATAAAAATTATAGTAATTTTCTGAAAGTCACGGACATTGGAAACTATAATAAAGTAAAAATATTTTGGAAATTTTACTTAGAAATATATTATTTCTTTACATTTTGCGTACTTTAGTTTAATTTAAATATATGGGAGACTGGGGTTAGGTAAACCCCAGGGCTTGGCAAACTACTTAATCTCATTTTAAAATTAAATACACCAGAAGGTTAAAATTTTATCCTAATATAGTTTTCATTAATATACATCCATAGACAAAATACATTTTGAAATAATTAATTACTAAAAATTTTATTTAAGAAATAAAATTTTGATGAAATTTTCAAAAGATTTTTACATGACAGAATTTTAATTTTTATTAAGTTATTAAGTTATAATCATTTATATGTAAATTAAATTTTTATAACAAAGTTTAAACATTCTTCTATAATTTGGATAAGTTTTATGAGTATTTATCAAATCTAGATATTATTTTACAATGATTTGTCAATTTAGAGCTAGCGGACACGTCAATTATCGCAGTTAGTAATGAAAAAAACTTCAAAATCTTGAAAAGGCAATTTCATGGTTGTTTATGATATGTATTTAGGATTTATGCTAAGAAATCTTAATCTCTCCTTAAAATTCATATTTTTTTATGTCAAAAATGTTTATTAAAATAGTTTTATATTTAATTAGCTTCAATTTATAAGTATTATGATATTTTGAACAATAAAATTATTCTATACAAATCATTATTAATAAATAAAAATGCATTTCAATTTATTATGGCCTAAAAAACCAATGGTTTAGGATGCCCCTTGAAGTGGTTTGCCTCACCCCGGTATTAGGGCTTGTTGAACAAAATTTTCACTTTTACAAAAAATAAAATTTAAAAAAAAAATGATTTTATTCTTAAGATTAAACCAAAATAAAACAAACATTACTAATATTCATAATTCTGAGCTAAAAATCTTCACACATCTTTACAGATTTAAACATGAGAATTGCCAAAATATTTATTTACAGAAGAAAAAACAAATTTTATTAGATAAAATGATTACTTATTCAAATCTGATATTTTATATAAATATTATCCTTATGACATTTCCAAATAAAACGTTTTTTTAAAGCGATTTTCTAGCCATGTTTCCAGTTTATTTTTATTTTAGCTTCAGAATTAATTTTTTTTTTTTGCATAAAGCCCACAGACCTAAAATAACTGAAGTATCCTTGTTTTAGATATATAGCCAAATCCATGAAATAAAATAGATATAGACTTAGCAAGTTCATTGGAAATATTCAAAAATGTTGGAAATACTTTGTTTGGGAATGAACTCTGATAAGGCTAAGGTAAATTCTTTTTGAAAATTTAGAAATAACCAAGCAAATTGTCCCAGAAAATAGTCCATAATATATTTTATGAATGTCCAGTTTAGGTGCCAATCAAAAAACATTGTTCTCGCACACGCTATGAGATCGAAAGACATTTATCTCGCCACTGGATATAGTTTATCAGTTCTGAGAATGGAGAATAGACACCCTCAGAAAATTACTGGTAGGGGGGATGCGAGCATTTTTAGGATGTTTACCCTATAAATTATACCTGGAGTGTAGAGATTTGATTATGTCACATTTTTATAAAATACAATTACTTATTCATATTTCAAATTGTTGCTTATAATGATATATTGTCTAAATATTATGAGAGGATGAGTGTGGGGGGAGGTGTCGTTAAATATCGGATAATAATTTTTTTTTAAATTTTTTTATTTTATATCCACTAGGAAAAAAGCAACTATATTATAACTAATCTTTATTAACCTTACTTTATAAGTTTTAGTAATTATCTCAAATTATTTGAGCATTTCTCATCATGATTGAAATGTCTAAAATGAGTTAAAAGCTGAATCAGTGTCGAATTACATATAAATTGCTAGAACACCTCTTGAAATTGAATTAAGATCCACGTATATTTATTGATACATAATTATATCACATTTTATATTGATTATAATTTTATTTAATTTTTTATAATAATTTGCATTTTATTTTCTTTTCTCTCGGATTACATTTTTTATTCTCCTTATTTATTTTTTTTTCTATTTGTGTGAAAATACAAATTGACATTAAAAAAAAATGTAACGTTAAAATGATTTAAAAAAATTGTTAATATAGAATTTTCACCGATTAAATTTAAATACAAATTGATATATAAAGAATAAATTAATTGCCAAAATAAATAATAAAGTAATATCGATCAACATATTCAACATTCCACCCTCCAAAGAAATTCGGCTTATGATTTCCTTGGATAAGTTGAGTGGTAACGTCATTAAAATTCATGATAACCACGCAATACGCCACCCATGTTCATGATGCAGTCTTCTTTTCAAACCGAACGATGGCTTGGTAAAGTAAAGGCAGCCCTTAGCTAACTTTGCAATCAGATCATTTTTGCATGGCATCGGACATCTAGATTCCTCTCGAGCAAGGTTTATGTTGTCCTTCAGCCAGTCATCCAATTCACGAGTCATCGCATCAACCCTGACATATGGAACTCTCCTCGGATGTATGATCTTAGGCACGGCACGGAGCTTCAGGTGAACTTTCTCTTGTCTGATCATGTTGGGTTTGTAGAAGTTGATTCGAGGTCTTTTTTTGTCGTCAAGATTACCTTCTCGAAATCATTCTCTACGTTACCTACTAAGAACATTTTTAATATGTTGTTGAAGGCGTGGAACCACATACGTCCTAGCAGGGGGATCTTGTCACAATTCACTACAATGGCCTCCAGTTAATGTGAGTTTCCTTCATATTTAAAGTTCACATTGGCAAGACCTAATATTTTGATAGCGCTGCCGTCCTAACCAGTGAGTTTCATATCTGTCTTACGTATCGCGGTTATGCCTACAGTCTTAGCTGTCAGCTTCATAAGTATACTTTACCTCGTACCGGTGTCAACTTGCATCAACGTGGGTATGTTGTTGATGCTCACTGTCACGTTGTACGCGTCATATATGGTATCCTTGATTCCAAATTCTGCAGATTATATTCTTTAAGGTCTGTGTTTGAGTCGTCGTCATCATCCATTACTTCGATGTTCATAGCATGGTTCGTATTCAAATGACAATCACGATCTCTGTAATCAGAAGATCTGTTGTAGGTATTATTGTCATTTTTGTACTGGTTGGGCCTCGACGAATATTTCTGAAAACCATTAATATTTTGAGGGTTGTGTCTGTGCTGACCACGACGGGAATAATTGGTTCGGTTATCACCCCTATATAATTTTTTTATTATAAGGGTGTGGTATTTTATAAACTTGCTTCATAATAATATTTATTTTTTATTACATGATACAAAAATAAATTATAAAATTGATATAATATCGCTATACGCCTGAAAACTAAGAATAATAGAGAAAAGGTGTTTTATGGTAAATCAGTACTGTTTCTGTATAAAAAATAATTGATTTTGTCAATTTTTTTAAAAAAACGGCTAAATTAAGGTTTTGGCTAAAATACTAATACATAAGCTCTTAACGTTTGCTCGCCAAAACATGGTAGTAAGTATTTGTCCTCTTTTAGTAAAATTGTAAAGAAGGTAGATGATCATTTTGATTTAAATTTTTTAAAATATTATATTCGATCTCCAAAACTTTAAATTTAAAATATAATAATAATATTTAATATCTTTTAATTTTAAAATAAATATTTATAATAAAGCATTATAATTACTCCCCTTGATTTTGATAATGAAAATGATAGGTATTGTATCGATTATAAGATTCAAAACTATAATGAATTTTATTTGTATTTCTTATATATATATATACCTTTATATATATATCAAATTTAACTACTATAATTATCTAATTCAATTGTCCTTAATAATATAATATTAAATATAAGGTAAATGTGAAGTAAGTAATTTATTAATTTTTAGAAATCAATCTATATAAAATGATATTTTACATGTAAGCAATTTATTATTTAAAATTTTAACAGTTTAATGTAGCCAAATAATAATCTTTGATTAATTAATAATTAAGTTTTCTCATGATATTTCATGTATTTTTTAAATTTATTCCATTAATTCAAATTATATAATAACTAAACAAGTTTAATATATAAAAAAAAATGTAAATTTCTATATCTAAATTGAAAAGATAGGAAAATAACAAAGGGTTTTCTAAATATAATTAATCTCTCTTATTACTCTTTTAATATTGTATTTATATACTTTTAGAAACTAAAATTAGAATATAAATTCAAAAGGTTAAGTTATAAAACGAAAAGCAAAACAAAAATAAAAGTATAATTTGAATAAGTTAAATATATCAGAATTAATTTAATGAATGCGCGTTATATAAAATTTAAACGTATTACTATTTAATAACCAAAATATATAATATTTAAATTTATTAATTCCTATTATATAACAAAAATACATGGAATTCCATTTATTTGCGGATAGGAGAAGATAGAGAAAGTAGATTAAATGGAATATGAATACTATGTAATACAAGATTTAATATCAGCCATAGAGGATTGATGTAGAAAAAACATTCAACAAAGGAAAAACATCTTACCAATTTAAATAATAAGAATTATCAAATAATATCCAAACATACTTCAAAAACAATAATTTATATGATGATAATCCTGCAAAAGTCAAAACGGCAATCATCTATTATTCGATAAAACATTCGTTTAGTTAGCTATTTACAGATTGCGCTACAAACTTTCCTACTAAAATAGCCGAAAGCGTAAAATAAATGTAGAACAAAAGACTCTAAATAATATTAAATATCTTGGGCCCTGAAACTAAGAAACATATTTTTGAAGATTTGAAGAAAAATCATCCGTTATCTTTTTTAACTGAGGCATCAAATAATGGAAATATTAAAACATTCCCAATATGTTGCGTTATTTAAATAATGAAAGAGGTGTTCAAGTGAACTTCCAAAATTTTTTAATCAGACTTGGAGATATATAAGGATACCTCGTTAATGCCTGTGCACCGATTGAAAATTGTTACTATACTATATAATGTAAAAATTGTGCCGATAATGTAAGTGTTTCAGAAAAAGGCTTAAGCTAATGACAGAATTGTTAGTTTTAAATTGAACGAAAATATTATCCTCATTGGTGGCCAATTGCCATACAATTTACAATGCTGAAAGCATAGAAATAATAATGTTATGATTTACATAATAATTTACAAATAAATAAATTAGGAAGTTTGAAATTTTTTTTTAAAATTAAAACGCCATTTTATCACTTCGGAAAATTTCATTATAATGACCGATATCCGATATTTTTGAAAACATGAAATATCTGACTGATCCGTTAAAAAATATTGATTTTTTTTTAACTACTGATAAATATTTTTAAAATGCTTAAAAAATTTATGATTTGTTTAATTTTAGGGTCAAATATCAACAAGTTAAGAATTTTATAAGAATGAATAATTATTGATATTTCAGGAATATGGTTCAACAAAATATTATAATTTGTTTTTCAATTTATAAATTAATCAACATTTTTTCTATTCATATAATTAGAAATACATGCATGAAATATTTTTAATTAATATAATAAAGATTTAAAAACTTAATATTAATAATCCTTCTTAAGTGTTTAAATTTAAAAATATTAATTATTCTGAAGGGTTAAAATTTAGGAATATTTATAAATATTTGAAATTGAAGTAATATTAATCATTATTGAGATGTCAGGAGTATAGATCATCATTTTTTCTATTCATATAATTAGAGATATTTATGCAATATTTTTAATAATCTGATTGAGATCTAAAAACTTGATAATATTGATAATCATTATTTTAAGATTTACGAATATTTATTTATTCACTTAATTATATTATAAAACCAGATATTTGCTGTGTTACATACCTATTTGATTTTACTACTACGTAGCTAAGGTTCTCCCAAGATGAGGGTTAGTGTTTATATTAGATTAAATACTCATTTATTAGACACCAAACCCACTATAATTGTCAAAATCGAAAGAATAATACTTAGGGGTACTGACCAGCGCGAATTAGCAAATAAGTTTCTTCTAATTTTTATGGAACTACATGGTTAGACACAAACCCCTCACATTAAGTAAAATTTATCTTAAGTTATATTAAAGACCAGTAAAATTAAATAAAATATATGACAATTTAATTTAAAGTTAATTTTTATTGAATGCATAATATTAGCAATATATATGTTGTTTTAAATATAAATACCGATTCATTAATTAATTTTTAATGAATCATAAGCTTGTGGACCACATAATAGTTTAACTTAGAGCTATGGAGCAAAGATAAGGGTTAATATTAGATTATGAAATAGTATAATTTATTAGCCACCCAACCTAATACATTTGATAAAACTAGGATACTTATTGACTGCTTAATGCTGGTTAAGTCATAATACCAAAATGGTTAACTGTGTTAGCAGCTGGTTTATGGCTATGTTACAAAGATAAAGGCAATAGCATCACTAGGAAGGTGCGAGCAGGGCTTAAGCCTAATAAAAAAATTTGAATAGCCCCCTGAAGCAAATTTTTTTTTTTACTGGCTTCCTAAAATACACTGAACTAAAAATAAATTCTTTTTGATAGCCCTTTGAAACAGGGGTGTCGCTAGCCTTTACAATATCACGGGGCTCAACTAAAAGAATTTCGGTCCGCTTTTGCCCAGCCTTCGGCCAGGTTTATATATACTTTTTTAAAAATTGTTAACTCTGAACATTTATTCTGAATTTCATATTTTGTCCCTTATTATATTATGCATGCAAAAATAAACCTGGCGTATAAATAATGAACAATACAAGACATTTCTAAAAATATGTATTAATTACAAAACTTAAATATTTTTAATTGCCGATATAAAAAAATTTTTCGTCTATAAAGAATTGCAAATGATAAAAAAAAAAGGTTAATTGATTCATTCATATGCCTCAATTGATAATGGTTTTTTAAAAAACCACATAATATAATTCAATTCTGAGCAACTTGCATTGAGAAAAAGTCATGAAACTAATATAAATCTCTCTTACCACTTCAAACAATGTTTTATATAATGGACTAATAAGGAAATATTTATAGGTCTAAGCAAATCAACAATTCTTGAAAAAGAGAATATAAACGACCAATCCAAATCATAAAACTATATGGTGGTTAGAGTTTCCTCTTAGATGACATGATGGAAGCTAGATAAGTAATCGAGAAAATAATTGAGATATTAAATTTCTAAAAGATTAGATAGTGAAAATTATGCTGAGAAACTCTAACAACAACCTAAAGTGCCATTGTCGACCTTTTTAAGGGGCAACAAAATTTTGAGTTTCTCGCCTTCCAATCGGATAATTTTGGCTTCAATATTTATGGGTCATAGATTTGATATATCATTTTTATTCAGTATTTTGTTATTGATTAAAAATTTCCTGACCCTCCAAGACCTAAAGCTCATTTAGAGCTTAATTATTATTACAATCAAAAGATATTTAATTACCTTTTATTTAATACCCATATCAAAAAATACAATTTTTTACACCTCCCCTACTCCATCCACTCCCCCCCCCAATCAAGTCTCACCCATCAAGATCAAGAAGGAATCCTTCAAGTCAGAGGATATTTCAATTAGCTATTATTTGATACCCATATCTATATTTTGTTTTGATAAATATATTCCTGACCCCCCCCCCCCCAGACCTAGATTCGCACATTTAGGGAGATAGATTTACCTCCAGTTGAATAGATTTTTTGAATAGCTATCGATGGATACCCTATATTAGACATAACTTATTTCATAAGGCCAGAAAAAACGACATTGAAAATCTGTATCTAGATATTATTTTAGAGATATCTGTATCTGTTCTTAGATACTTTTATAGATACATTTCGATATACTTTTATTTATCGCTTTTTTAAAATATTATATATTTTACATAAGAGCATACAATTTAAATTGTATATATATTAAAAAATATTATGAGTACTATAATTAAAAAAAATTATATATATATATATAAAATATTAAAATTTATATGTAAAAATATATATAAATAAATATTCATTAAATATTACGTCCGAGTTTATCAATAAACCCGACAAATTATGATATTATCAAGGAATCTGCCATTTTAATTTTCAATGGAATTAGTTAATTTTAATTTTTATCATACTAATTTTTAAAAATTTATTTTAGATTAATATTAATGGTGATGAAGAGGAAAAGAAGTAATAGTCAATGAAGCATCAACAAGTTCAGACATTGTTTTTCCATGGCCAATTTATAGAACATATATTATAATAATATCTCAAAAATAAAGAAAACAAATCTATGATAGTAAAATGTTGACATGTCTACCAAAAAATACGAAAATTTCAGTTAGCATTACCTCAACTTGCAACATTGTAAAACATTTAATGGTACGGATACTAAATAAATGTTTATAATTGTAATTTTAAATTTCAACATCAAACAACTGTTAATGAAAATAAAAAAAAAGGGAAGGAGATTAAATATATTAAAGAAAATATTGGATTAGGCTCTTCCACTAATATTTTTACCACCTCAGACCTGAATCCAAATCACTTTAGATGATTTAATAACTGCTTTTATTATTAACTAGCATTCCGTCATGTAGAATTTCCCCAAAAGATGAGAAAATGAAAAGATAGAAATCATAAAAAGTTCTGATAGAACCATCGCTAATATACACAACAGCAGATTGTTGGAGTGCCTATCGCCGGTATAGCTAACATTTAAATTTGTATAATAATTTATTTACGAATTAAGAAATGTTAATTTTTAGTTCATACATAGGAGTCACTGCACACTATATAGATCCAACAAGTTTGGAATTGTAAAAGAAAGACTGGTAGTCATACATATGATATAATATCAAAGAATTTACAAGATATAGCAAATGATTATTGCATTCAAAATAAAATCTCAAAGACCATTTACTGACAATGCCAAAAAAAATTTCAAGGCTTTTTAGGTTTATTTTATTATATATTATAAACATAATATGAGGTTAGGATTACTTATTTATTATGGAGTTTTCAAGCTAATTGAAAATACTGGCGAATCCATGGATGATCTGGAAGATGAAGAAGCAGTTACACCAATATGAATATCAAGTCTTTATACTGTTGCTCAGAATTTTAAAATATCTGAATCATAATAGTTTACCTAATTAACAATGTTTTGCCAGTCACACATTGTATTTTGTTGCCACTGTGGATGCCAATACTATAATTGGTAATAATGATTAAAATTTTCCTACTCAACAAATTTTAAATAATTTTTTTTCAAAAATGAAAGTCGAGATTTTAGTAATTTTTAAAAAATATCCCGATATAAAATTGTTACATAAAATATAACACCACAATCCCTTCAAGCAGCACCCTGGTAGAAAGACTTTTTAGTGTAGCTAAAAATGTCTTTACACATTAAGGAAGATGCCTTAATGACGAAAATTTCCAAAATATTTTATTACTGAAAATCTAATAATTATTTATAATCATTTAATCATATATTTTTCATATTATTATAATAAAATTTAAAAATCATTACGAGTCAATAAATCTTTTAGCCCATTTCGAGGATTTTCACGGTAGAATCCTAATATTTAGGTTCACTCTAACCTTATATAAAAGTACAATAAAAATAGTATCTACATCTAGATGACTTTTTAAACCAAGTATCTGTAACTAGTTTTACTTTTCGGACGATGTATCTGTATCTCTATTTAGATCCATTTAAAAAGTATCTTTTAACAGCTCTGAAAATTAATAAATAACGAAAATTAAACTAAAATAAAAACGCAAAACGCAAAACGCGCGTATTTTTGGTTATCCCTTTAAAAGCCGTGCCGTGATGGTCCCGGATAGTTCAGATCCCTTTAAAAATTACGACAACACCCTCTGAAAAATCAGTTTTTTTTTATAATAACCTCTTCCCTTGACGTATCATTTACAATATTGAACTCCATTTTATTAAATCTATTTTCACTTCTATCCCTCATTCTTAATACTCTTCGGTGACATATTCAACCCCAATATTCCTAATACAAACAAATCCACTCCTTCCAATTCTGTAACTCTTAATATTATTTTCTTTATTTATTTCTAAAAAAAAATTCCAAGCAATATATTGACCTTAATTAAAAATTTGGTGACAGGAGCTTGCTCCTGTCTCCCCTGATAGAATTTTATGATACCCTTAGCATCAATCTCGCTCAGTGCTAAAAGATTTAATCAAGTTATAATAAATTACAATATCATATTTTATTATAAAAAAAATATAAACATCCAATGTATTATTTCACTTAAGTAAATATAAAACTTAACGATTTCAATAAATTTTAATTTAGAAAGTAATAGAGATACCATATTATATAAGCGCATGTTCTCTTACCTATAATTCATCATTTCTTCCTCCATATGTTGTATTCTTTTTTAAAGATAAGTATTATATCCGGATCAAAGAACAGATGAACATAGACACCTAACAAAGGATAACTCAATTTTACGAATTCCACCATTATTTGCGAGCGTCTTGATTCCAAAGATATATTTTTTAAAGCTGTTTGAGATCCGACATAGAAGAAATATGACATATAGGGTACATTAAAACATATTATGGCCGCGCATTGTGCCATTATTAGCTTGTAAAATCTGAAGGAAGTTTTAGACCGGTTAGAATTTTCGTGGGTATTTTGCCTTACCTCCTCAGCTGGATTTGTAAGACTATTACAGTAAGGACGGATCTTTTTATTTCGTTTATGAAGAACAACTATCATGGTGAGGTTGCCTATAATGGCAATAATTACTGGCAATAAATACATTGAAAAGAGTACAATGATATCGTAATTATTCCTCCAATTTCTTTTTATCGGCCAGCGATAGTACATTTTATTCTTGCACTCTGTTATGTTGTGATAAGAGTAGTTTTGATTTGCAGGGCTCCGTTGACTATCAAAATTGATGTAATCCAGACAAACAGATTGTATCTTGGAGGTAACTGTGTATGGTATAGCGATTAGAATATTGCAAATGGTGAGAGATACAGTAATAATCATTACACGTTTAAAGGTGAAGTATGTTTTGTACAAGAATGGCTTGCATATGGCCATGGTCCGATCGATCACTTGAAAAACTGTCATGTAATTGACATTAAAAGAGCACAACTCGTCGATGGCCCATATAAAGTTTGACATATAAAATGTGATCCCGTATTTGCGGGATAAGCCCAGATTTTTAAAATCCAAAACGGGACAGAAAATATAGTTGACGCATGACACCACGTCAAAAATAAAGATGTAGTACAAGTAAATGTAATAATGGCTTTTCCGCTTCAGTTTAAAGCTGGTTACAAAGTAAGCAAGGTTACCCAACCAACCCAGTGTTAGGTTGACCATAATCAGGTCCGTAAATATGTGCACAATTTTATCATTCTTTAGAAAATTGGAGTATTCCGAGATTTTGCTGTACATGACACTTAGATTGTAAGCATTTGATTGACTTAGCATATTTTATTTATTTATTTTTTTAAAAAAAAAGTAATATATATTTCTTTCCACCAACTGAATTTATGTTTCGAAAATTGATTTTAGCAATATAGCTACTATTCAAATAAAGTAACTTATGACCGGAAAAAATAAATTTAATTCATTTTTATAAATGTAATTTTAATTATAAGATCAAAAGAACACTTTTAAACATTAACATGTTTATATAGACATCTTAAGTATATTTTCGAGTATCAATCATCAAATTATTATATTAATTGCATAAATTGTGTATCCTAAAACCTAAATACCCAATTTATTTAAAGTTTTAATACATTACATAAGTTCAAATTATTTGTATATATATATTTAATAAATGAATCAATTAAAATATAGGTACAAAAAAACTGCATTAGTCTAACATATCATAATAATTTTAAAAAGTTTTTTTTACAGGATATAAAAATATTTATGTGAGGCGAACTTAATTTTTACTACTAAACTTCTAACACTCCAGCCAAAAAATAATTCATTGTTTAAATCATTTTATAAAATTAAGGCCTTTTATTTCACTTCTTTTTAAAAACGTTTAAATGATTGAAGGCTATTAATATAGATATAAACTATTATATATGACGTGTGTTTGGATAAGGAATCCATGGAGATAAGAAATCATCTCTCTATATTAAAGCATTTAGGACGATATTTTAGAAAAAAATTTTAAAATCTCAATTAGACCGGAAATTTAATTTTAGCATATTACAAAAAATTTCGAATAATCTTGCCATAGAAACTGCTTTTAATTTATTTAAAAAAAAAATACTCAAAGGTTTATAGGTTAAACTGTCCGACATTCATATTGCAGATTCGATTAAGGAGTGGCGGAAAGCGGAATTAGAAATTGCTAATTTATTGTTACAAAAATTACTAACTTACTCTCAATAAGTTGGGGGTTTTTTTTTTCGAGAAAAATATATTTTAATTTATATTTTTGAAAAATGGGGGATACTATAATAACACCGGGGTAATTATAAGCCATTTATTGGTAACTAACTTGAGCCCATATACTTTTTAAAAATATTTATTTCAAAGCGTATTCATCAATCTCATTTATTAATTGTAATTTAGGGCTAACTTGTAGGTGATAGCGTTGTTGATCAGCTAAGCCGAGTCGGCTCAAACAGCTGACCCAACGACTTAGTTTTAAGGTCTGGGTGTTTTTTTCTAGTCCACTCAAAGTTTGGACTGTTTATTTGGACAGATTTAAAGTTCGGGTAGTTTTTTTTTCGACTCCGACTATTACTTCAAAATATGGGGTTTGGGTGGCTTTTTTTTCTCACCTGACACAAATATCTAAGTCAATTTTGTTGAAACAAAAGTCGACTAAGGTCGATTCCAGGAAATATATAAAATATAATAACTAGATATCAATATCATGGTTTTGGAAAGTTGATTAAAGCTTCTTTTAATTTTAAGACAGAGTCACTATAAAATCTTATTAATGGGCAGGGTCTGTATTTTGAGGAGATTAAAATTTCTAAGAAGATGTACCATGTAAAAGTGACGATTGCCATAATCGTTATATTAAAACTTTTTCCAATTTTTTCGACGTAAATGGGTAAAAATATACATTGTAAACCAAGTCTAAAATTTCAATGAAGATGTGCCATAGCAAAATGACAATTGTCATAATCGTTATTTATAAACTTTTTTAAAATAATATTGAGGCAAATGGGTAAAAATATAATATGTTAACATGTTAAATTAAAATTTCAGTGAAGATATACCATAGAAAAGTGACAATTGTCATAATCGTTATTTATAAACTCTTTTGAATATTTTAGAAGCAAATGGGTAAAAATACAAGTTGTAAACATGTTAGATTAGAATTTCAATGAAGATGTACCAGAGATCTGCAGACAGAACCCCGGCCCCGGATACATAGGCCGAGCCGTATTCTAATTTTTTATATATATACCCTGGCTGGACCTAAAAATATTTTCATTAAAATACCCGGACCGGGCCATATATTTTAAAACCAAATATTTTAAATAGCCATTTTGTAAAAAAAAATCCATGCTAAATTAAAATATCGGTTTAATATGTAGCAAAGAAAAGTTCCAATTGTCATAATCGTTATTTTTGAATTTTTTTCAAAGCATATAGGCATAAATTTAAATTAAAATTTCAGTGAATTTGTACCATAGAAAAGTTCCAATTGTCATAATCGTTATTTTTAAATTTTTTTCAAAGCATATAGGCATAAATTTAAATTAAAATTTCAGTGAATTTGTACCATAGAAAAGTTCCAACTGTCATAATCGTTATTTTTGAATTTTTTTCAAAGCATATAGGCATAAATTTAAATTAAAATTTTAGTGAATTTGTACCATAGAAAAGTTCCAACTGTCATAATCGTTATTTTTAAATTTTTTCAAAGCATATAGGCATAAATTTAAATTAAAATTTCAGTGAATTTGTACCATAGAAAAGTTCCAACTGTCATAATCGTTATTTTTGAATTTTTTTCAAAGCATATAGGCATAAATTTAAATTAAAATTTTAGTGAATTTGTACCATAGAAAAGTTCCAACTGTCATAATCGTTATTTTTAAATTTTTTCAAAGCATATAGGCATAAATTTAAATTAAAATGTCAGTGAATTTGTACCATAGAAAAGTGACAATTGTTAATAATCGTTATTTTTAAAATTTTTTCAAAGCATATAGGCATAAATTTAAATTAAAATTTCAGTGAATTTGTACCATAGAAAAGTTTCAACTGTCATAAACGTTATTTTTGAATTTTTTTCAAAGCATATAGGCATAAATTAAAATTAAAATTTCAGTGAATTTGTACGATAGAAAAGTGACAATTGTTCATAATGATTATTTTTGAACTTTTTTTGAATTTATTTTTGGAGCAAATGGGTAAAAATATAAATTGTATACGCGTTAAATCGATATTAGAAGAAAAATAAGATTCTGTCAAAGTTCTTATGAGATTGGACCTATAAAAAAATATCAAATAAATTTTATGTAAACCCCGCTAAAGAACAAAATTTAAAAAAAAAATATGTATTATTAAAATATTTGGGACATGGAAGTGCTATTCCCTGAGATAGCATCTTTAAGACCGACAACGCATTCCCTCCTGAAAATTAAAGACAGGACGTATCTTTCCAATTGCGGAACGTGGAGCGTTTATGAAGTAAGGCTAATAATTTTTTTTAAATTCAATTGGAAAGAATAAGAGAATACAAAAATAAAAATGATAGAAAGAAAGAAAATAAGTTATATGGTTAGAAAGCATTAGTTATCTTCGCTGTTGTTTTTTTTTCTTCTGTCATTAGAAACTTGTTTCTTAATTTCTAAATAGAAGTCTTAACAACGTTTCTAGAAAAAAAATAAAATAAATACTAGAACATACTTCGTATTAATGTTATTCGGAAGGTCATTCAAAATTAGTGATCTATATCGGGCCTAATTTTTTCAAGCCAGGCCTGAAATCGATTTTTTAAAAAAGTTTATCGAACCGGCCCGGCCCGAATTTATTTAACATTCGAAATTAATTTTTATAATTTACTTCAAAATAAAAGACATATGTTTATATGTCGTTTTTTAGTTTAAATAAATGAATAAAATCAAATATTTTTATTTTACATAAAAAAAATCGATATAAAATTGATAAATTTAGAAATATTTAAAAAAAATTTCCAAAGCCCGACCCGACCCGGCCCGAATTTTTTTAAAACATATGTTCGGACCGGGCCGGACCTAACTTAACCGATCTCGATTCAGAATTAGATTAATTTATCTTTTATATAGTCTGAGGATTTAGATTGTAAAATTATTAAATTATAATAAAACGACTTTAGCTACCAATTTTATCTTGCTGGAAAGTTTTTTTTTTAATTTTAAATTTAATTAAGACAGTTAAATTATGATAGACATATGAAAAATTCATTTTTTTTAAGTAGCGAAAATCAATATTTTTACCATCTTTTTAAGTGTTATGTTATCAACCCCCTCAACAAACAAAATTGTTATTATGATCAGGGTTGCCATGCCTCCCCCCATCAGTGGGAGTCTCCCACAATTTTTTAGTTTACACACATACATCTCACTCCCACAAAACTTCCACAATTCGAAATCTCCCACAATCTCCCACAAAAATCTCCCACAATTTTTTAATTTCTCCCACAATTTTTTTTTTAGCATTTTAATGTTTTTAATATATAAATAATAATTTTGAGAAACAGTATTTGATTATTTTTATATTTTTAAAATAAATTTTAAATATTTATTCGAAAAATATGTCTAGTTCTTTTATTTTATTTTTCCGCTAATTTTAAATTCTCCATCCAATCCAATCCATTCGACATTTTCAAAATTTGAAGTTAGAATAGTATGTATAATTATTATAAATATATTTTAAATTTCTAGATTCTATAATTGCAGTGCTCCACTCAACATTTTCATAGAAGAATAGAACTTTTAGAAGTGGATTACTTTGGTATTTCTGCAGCATAATTTAGTGAGCCTTTATTAAATTATATTCTTCTGATTGCAAATGCATATTAACAGCATATAGTAGATTTCCTATATGTAAAATTCCTAAATATACTTCTGCCATTTATTTTTGAAATTTTTTTTCAAATAGGACAGCTTTTATAATCTATTTATTTTTTAAAGGTTTGTAAAATTTTAAAATTCTACGATGGCGCGTATTAGGAGGAACCTGTCAACCAACATTATGCTGACTCAATTCTGTAAATACACTATGGTTTTTGCCAAATTCACTGAGGAATTATCAGATCAGAAAGCTGCCATGCAATTCATTGGTAATGCCAAATCTGCCATATTTACCATTATATATGGTTAGCTATGTCTTTGGATATTTCCTATCCGGAGAAAATTTTTTTAATAGTTTTATTGAAATGACATTAATTTTGTTGAAATAGGGGAGGATCAAGGGAAATGTTTTGATATCTCCTTATTAGATGCATCTGTTAGAATTGCATATGTTTGCACATCTTTCAAATCGTCAAGAATTGACCTTCTGGATTTATATCCTAAAACATTGTTGATAGCCTTGCTCATTTTGTGTTCTACAAAGTATACTTTTCATTTATATTAGTCGTTAAATATTATGGGGAAAGATTCTACCAACATTGAGATGTTGAGTAACTCTCTGAATGTTGTACTGCATGATAGGTATTTACCATTTCCGCAACTGTAGTTCCATCTATATTATTTCTAATTTTTGAAGAATATTTTTGTTTTGCAATAGATGTTGATAGAATGCCCTGTACTGATTTATGCTTTGAAGATTTTTGATACCTCAAAATATCATATTCCCTTCCCCCATTGTATTAACTAAATACTGTAGAACAACTTCCCCGCACTGATTATAAATATTTTTTACATTGTAAATTTAAAATTGTTTGTTTTTTTATAAAATCTTATTTATACATTTATTTTTTTACATTGTAAAATTACAATTTTTTTATAAAATTTTATCTTGTTTACATTCTTTTGTAATTAAAAAAGATCGTTGGTTATTATTTTTAAACAAAATTAATATATTATTAAATATGTTATTTTAATAATAAAGATAGTACTCTAAGAAATTTTGTGTCGTACAGTAATTACCTATTTTGAAAAATTGTTGCGTATTTTATTTTGGAAAATAGTTGGATATTTTATTTTGAAAAATAGTTGGCTATTTTATTCTAAAGAGTTACCTATTTTATTTTGAAAAAGAGTTGGAAATTTTATTTTGAAAAATAGTTGGCTATTTTATTTTGAAAAATAGTTGGCTCTTTTATTTTGAAAAATAGTTGGCTATTTTATTTTGAAAAATAGTTGGCTATTTTATTTTGAAAAATAGTTGGCTATTTTATTCTAAAGAGTTACCTATTTTATTTTGAAAAAGAGTTGGAAATTTTATTTTGAAAAATAGTTGGCTATTTTATTTTGAAAAATAGTTGGCTATTTTATTTTGAAAAATAGTTGGCTATTTTATTTTGAAAAATAGTTGGCTATTTTATTTTGGAAAAAGTTAGCTATTTTATTTTAAATAGTTGGCTATTTTATTTTGAAAAATAGTTGGCTATTTTATTTTGAAAAATAGTTGGCTATTTTATTTTGAAAAATAGTTGGCTATTTTATTTTGAAAAATAGTTGGCTATTTTATTTTGAAAAATAGTTGGCTATTTTATTTTGAAAAATAGTTGGCTATTTTATTTTGGAAAAAGTTAGCTATTTTATTTTAAATAGTTGGCTATTTTATTTTGAAAAATAGTTGGCTATTTTATTTTGAAAAATAGTTGGCTATTTTATTTTGAAAAATAGTTGGCTATTTTATTTTGAAAAATAGTTGGCTATTTTATTTTGAAAAATAGTTGGCTATTTTATTTTGAAAAATAGTTGGCTATTTTATTTTGGAAAAAGTTAGCTATTTTATTTTAAATAGTTGGCTATTTTATTTTGAAAAATAGTTGGCTATTTTATTCTAAAGAGTTACCTATTTTATTTTGAAAAAGAGTTGGAAATTTTATTTTGAAAAATAGTTGGCTATTTTATTTTGAAAAATAGTTGGCTATTTTATTTTGAAAAATAGTTGGCTATTTTATTTTGAAAAATAGTTGGCTATTTTATTTTGAAAAATAGTTGGCTATTTTATTTTGGAAAAAGTTAGCTATTTTATTTTAAATAGTTGGCTATTTTATTTTGAAAAATAGTTGGCTATTTTATTCTAAAGAGTTACCTATTTTATTTTGAAAAAGAGTTGGAAATTTTATTTTGAAAAATAGTTGGCTATTTTATTTTGAAAAATAGTTGGCTATTTTATTTTGAAAAATAGTTGGCTATTTTATTTTGAAAAATAGTTGGCTATTTTATTTTGAAAAATAGTTGGCTATTTTATTTTGGAAAAAGTTAGCTATTTTATTTTAAATAGTTGGCTATTTTATTTTGAAAAATAGTTGGCTATTTTATTTTGAAAAATAGTTGGCTATTTTATTTTGAAAAATAGTTGGCTATTTTATTTTGAAAAATAGTTGGCTATTTTATTTTGGAAAAAGTTAGCTATTTTATTTTAAATAGTTGGCTATTTTATTTTGAAAAATAGTTGGCTATTTTATTTTGAAAAATAGTTGGCTATTTTATTTTGAAAAATAGTTGGCTATTTTATTTTGAAAAATAGTTGGCTATTTTATTTTGAAAAATAGTTGGCTATTTTATTTTGGAAAAAGTTAGCTATTTTATTTTAAATAGTTGGCTATTTTATTTTGAAAAATAGTTGGCTATTTTATTTTGAAAAATAGTTGGCTATTTTATTTTGAAAAATAGTTGGCTATTTTATTTTGAAAAATAGTTGGCTATTTTATTTTGGAAAAAGTTAGCTATTTTATTTTAAATAGTTGGCTATTTTATTTTGAAAAATAGTTGGCTATTTTATTTTGAAAAATAGTTGGCTATTTTATTTTGAAAAATAGTTGGCTATTTTATTTTGAAAAATAGTTGGCTATTTTATTTTGAAAAATAGTTGGCTATTTTATTTTGGAAAAAGTTAGCTATTTTATTTTAAATAGTTGGCTATTTTATTTTGAAAAATAGTTGGCTATTTTATTTTGAAAAATAGTTGGCTATTTTATTTTGAAAAATAGTTGGCTATTTTATTTTGAAAAATAGTTGGCTATTTTATTTTGGAAAAAGTTAGCTATTTTATTTTAAATAGTTGGCTATTTTATTTTGAAAAATAGTTGGCTATTTTATTTTGAAAAATAGTTGGCTATTTTATTTTGAAAAATAGTTGGCTATTTTATTTTGAAAAATAGTTGGCTATTTTATTTTGAAAAATAGTTGGCTATTTTATTTTGAAAAATAGTTGGCTATTTTATTTTGAAAAATAGTTGGCTATTTTATTTTGAAAAATAGTTGGCTATTTTATTTTGAAAAATAGTTGGCTATTTTATTTTGGAAAAAGTTAGCTATTTTATTTTAAATAGTTGGCTATTTTATTTTGAAAAATAGTTGGCTATTTTATTCTAAAGAGTTACCTATTTTATTTTGAAAAAGAGTTGGAAATTTTATTTTGAAAAATAGTTGGCTATTTTATTTTGAAAAATAGTTGGCTATTTTATTTTGAAAAATAGTTGGCTATTTTATTTTGGAAAAAGTTAGCTATTTTATTTTAAATAGTTGGCTATTTTATTTTTAAAAATAATTACCTATTTTATTTTAGATTAGATTTTATATTTATAAAAAATAATAAGCGGATAACTAAGTCAATTCTAAATCCTGGTCGCAGGCCGGGCCTTTGCGGGCCGAAGCCCCGCAAAAAAATTTTTTTTAGCAATTTCTCCCACAATTTATATATTTCTCCCACAAAATACCTAATTTCTCCCACAATTTGAAAATTTTGACCTGGCAACCATGATTATAATACAAGTCTAAGGTAACAACTATACAATGTTCCAAATATTATATATAATAATAATAATAATAATGATATTATAACTTAATCCGTAAAATTAAGCCTTTGTTTACACTTATAAACAGATTAATATTACCTCCCCCCCCCACTTCCCTATTATCAATGAAAGTCATTATCAATGAAATTACAATATTGCATGACAAATTTCCCCCAAAAAGAATTAAAATAAGAAATTAAGGATTGCCAGCTATATTGATAAGAAGATTAGTTAATTATAGTAATATATTTATAAAATTATAGATTAAATTTAATTAAAAAATCGATATTAACCTAAATTTGAATTATTCTAATACTAATTTGGGAATAAAAACTTAGAGCCAATGACTTTATTTATTTTCTATCCATGATTGGAATTATCAACAAAACGATAACGGGGGGAAACGTAGCCGAGATCCAATCGAATATTTTAAAAGATATCATCGGCGCGGAAGGGGAACTTAACGCGAAACTAGCAAAATATCTTTGCGTCATCATCTCGTTCGGGATCCCTGGCAACTTCATAATGATCTTTTTGGTGATGGCTTCGAAGCTCAATTGTCAAGTTCAAAAAAAGTCCAAGTTTTATTTTGTGACACTAGCACTGGCCAACGTATTAATATTAGTAGTAATTTTGATTCCTTGGGTCGTTTACGATTACACGATGTTGAAAATACAGTACTCGCTAATTTCTAGTGTATGGTTCGGGAAGTTTGAATGGTTCTTCGAAGACAGCCTCATCTGTTTCATCAATTATCTATTGATGTTAATGTCCATAGATCGCCTGTTCGCGATTAGATATCCCTTCCTATATTCTAACATGTTCAAATTTCAAAATGTTAAAAACTATGTGTACGTTATCATTGTCCTTAGCATAATAATAGCGTTGCCATTCATAAATTATTATCAGGTAAAAGAGATACATTGGTTTTACCGAGCTGGAATCAATTCTCCCTCTTTTAAAATATTGGGTAACAAAGTGATAATGAATGCGACAATTGTCAACTTAACAGATGATGTCGCCTTATATATACATTCACCCCCTGGTCACCATCATTTAAACGTTGACCCAGTATATAGATACGTATTTAAAGAGAAAATGAAGGAATTCTCTTTGATATACGATAAATTTGAGGCCATAGTCACAAATTTGATACCTTGTGCCATCATATTAGCCAGCAACACAACGACAGCTATCCTTTTTTACAAATTGTCCTTGAACAATCTTGCGAAATTAAAAATACCTACACTCAGTTACCCCCAATCAATGGATCAAGAAAAATCCAATATTTCATTTTCAGAAAAAAACTGGCATTCAGAAATCATCTCAATTTCTAAACCATGCGCAAGTTCCAAACCGTACGGGAATCGTAAACACCCTAAGAACAATTATAAGATGACATTTACTAAAAATTACGTGACTTCTATTTACCAAAAAGACAGCGTAGATAGCGAAAATAATGCTAAGAAGTTCCGTCAACAACAACCTAAAGCGTCATCGCGGACTATTTTAAGGGGCAGCAAAATTTCGCCTAGTTCATTAGTAATAAGTACAACGTCCTCCTTGAAAATTAGAACAATAAAAGCGAGAAACAGGGACTTCACGATACTAACCGGATGTTTAAGTTTGGCGTCTCTAATATTTTCCCTTCCTTGGATCATATTCATATTCCAGAAGCCCCCGACTTGGGCAGACGACATTTTGGAATCTACTCTTGACCTGCAATTTTTCGTGTATGTCATGATGTACAGTCAATACGCGGTTTATCCTTACTTGATCATTTTAACCTCGCCTCTTTATCGAAAAAGTCTTCAACCGAGTCATCTTAGGCGAAGTATATATTTATGGACCAAGAATATCATCTCTAAATTCTCGAGGGGTTAGCATGATTTGTAGCATATTATACTGAGGTAGTTGTTTAAAAAAAGTACTTCTCAAATGTATGTAGACAAAGATGCACGCCTTATAGAAAGTATCTAAAACCGTGCCTTAAAAATGGAGCTACTTCCCAATACAGGGAAGACGAGGAACAGTGTTTGGTTAAAATAACCGTATTTTTTTTATATTAAAAATTACATAATGAATAATTCTTCATCAAAATTCTTATCTTTATTATATATATAAGATATACAAAATTTGAATTGATATAAGAATGCAATGAAGTTATAAATATCTGACCAAAAATACAAAACATTTTAACCAATAATATTATATAACATATGTAGGATTTAATATATACACTCTCAAAGATTTGTAATTATCAAAAATTATGCCCATAAGGGGGAGGGGCGAAAGAGGATATTATTGTAAGGATTTCGTCAAGGTATAGTCAGGAAAACATTATTTCGCGACATCATTGTCGCAAACAAACTTTATACAATAAATACCCTAAAAAACGTTAAGAAAAATATCATATTTTTAAGTTCTTTAAAAGGTTCTCAAATCGGTTTCTTGTTATAAACCAGATTTGAACAAATAGATTGAAAATTTTTTTTATATTTCACTTCCTATAGTTATCTCCCGTTAAGTAATTCCTCACCCAAGGCTACAAACTTTTTATAGATTTTTAGGAAAATTAAACAGTCGGCCAAGTATCTGTGTTCCATGGGCGATTGGATAAGTTTCATTTGAACTCAAAGAAGGAATTGTATATTTAATTTTTTTGTATTGATTACATTTTAATATTTGTCTTATAATTTAAAAGAAATGGTGTGTGAAAATTAAAACCAACATTCCAACCTTTTAAAATTAATTCTAAATGATTCCATTTGAATTAGTGGTTGGCTGTAATTCTTTATAAATCTTATCATGTGTGCAGTGCTTGAATTTTAAAAAAAAATAATATTCGAAAACTATTTATTATACCACAATTTAGATATTACCGCATTATAAAATACATGAAGCTTATATAAGAGATTAAATTAGGGCCATGAGAGATGTCAGAAATCACATGATCCTATGTTAAAACCTGGATATATGTCAACTTCCACCTTCAAATTAAATATTTAATTGTCTTAAGTTGATTATTTGGCTAATATTTTAAATTTAAACCATAAATCTATTATAATGAGATAATACAATGGATCTATCTAAGTGCAAATCGAAATAACATGTCAAAAGTTAACTTTAATTTTTAATAATAAATTATTTTTTTTCTTCTTAAATCATAGCTACTCAAGGTTAAATATCGAATTCTAAATGATTAAAGTAATTTTTTAATCGTGTAATTAACAATAGTGACAATTATAATTTTAAAATAAATATGAAGACCCGGGGCAGGTTTTAGCGGGGTAAGTTTGGGTCATTTTTTAAGCAGATGTATATTTTTTTGATAAATAGATGGTTGACTCAATTTTAGAAGTTTTAAGTGACAACCTGTCCTCCCGGATGATAGATATAATGTCCTTGAAACCTGGCACTCATTTAACATATTTGACAATGAAACAATTTATAGCAAAAGATATCCTGGGTTTTTTTGATTTTTTCTCAAATTTTATATTAATCAAATAAACTTAAATACTTTATTATTTTATGGATAAATATAAGTACGGTTCCATCCTTCATTTGTTTATTCTGATGTAATGTGTAAAAAAAATATTTCTTTTTATATATCATGATAAAACGAATAACTGTCAAATTATTTTGTTAAGCTTTTAAAATTAATAAAACCCTTCTCAAAGTTTTTAACTTTATCCATATCCTCTTTGAGGCGTTTGAAATTATATTTAAATTCTTTCGATTTCTTCTTTAGTGTTACTTGGAAACTTTGTAATCTCAATTAACTATTCACTGCATTCAATTCCTTATTTTTTCTTCTTTTAAATCCCTCTAGCATCTATTGCCCCAAGTCCAATCAAGTTAAGAATTTGGGGATACTAGGTTACGGGGTTAAAAAGATACTTTTTAAAAATATCAGATACTTTAAAAAAAAATATATTTTTCTAAGTCAAAATTTGATGAGTGTCAAAATTTATTAGATTGTTTCGTCTTTATCAGTATCACTAATATAAATCATCTAAACATTTATGATACTTACATCATTTACCATATTTTCGTCATCCATTAAAATAAAACATGTTCTGAATTGGAAAAACAATAACTTAATGACAGATTCTTTAATAAATTTAATATAAACATGAAAGCTTAAAATAATATTGTGTCAAAATATCTATTTAATGTATCTACGAAAAGTTACAGATACAACATGCTAAGTAACTAGATACTTTAAAATAAAACTTTCATTTGAATTGGATAGAAAATAAACTTAGACAGATATAAATAATTTTTTTTACAAAAACAACACGTAAAATAAATTCTAACAAAAATTATCTTATTAAATGTATCTAATAAAAATATTTTTTAAAAAAAACAGCTGAAAAAGTAACGAGATGCCGATACTTTATATCAATAAAAAAAACTCACTAGCCATTTTTTATTATTATCTTTATATTGTGACAATTATTTTTTTACATTTAGCCGGTTCGATACTTTTATACATATAAACCCTACCCCCCACTCTCTCCCGCCAAATATGTTGTGGCATTCAAATAATAAAAGTTATATAACAAATAGGGTGGTTAATTATGGTGATAAACATATTAATATTTAAAAAAATATATATTTTGATTATATTAAATATAACCTCGATATTTATGCTTCTTATCAGAGTTTTTAACTAGATCCTGTATCTAGATATAAAAATGTGGTATCTGTATCTAGATAGATTTTTGATTAAAATATCTGTATCTAGATATTACTTTAGACGATGTATCTGTATCTAGATCCATTTAAAAAGTATCTTTTAACAACTCTGCTTCTTATTTTAATTGTCTCCGTTGGCAGTGAAAACGAGGAGTTGGGAAATTTTAGGGAATACCCAGGAAGATATGTGTCAATCTTCCTTTTAATACGTCAATAAAACCCCACTCCTTCGAAACTTAGAAAAACGAAAGCGATATTTTAAATTCCGAATTAATAGTAGGTTCACACCAAGAATTAATTAAAATAATCCATTATTCAAAACAGATGTTCTATTCACATCTCGAACCAAGAGATTCCGTTATTGATAACCCGCGGCTTGATGGGCATACGCCTGGAATAGAGGGTGTGACACATGTATCATCGAATAATAATTGCGATCCATTAGGTATACTGGAAAAAAATGGAAATCCTAAAAAAAAATACTCGAGTCTAGCCGAACAAACAATATAATTATTGAGGTAGTGTTGCAGTGGCCCGGCCCATTTCTAGTCTCCTCTGACTCTTGGGTCCGACAACACGGTTAGGAACTAGACCGATGGTCCATCGGTATGGTGTCACTTGACTCAACAGTCCATCGGTGCGGTCTCATTTTAGTAAAAAAATGACCGAATGGGATGGAACAGGACCTTCGCAAACACCACATTGCGCGGTATCAACCAAACTGCTTATTTGGGGAAAGAGGATAAATCCCTAATCAAACTGATAACCCAAAAGAGCTATAAAACAACAATCACGAAAACCCTTTTGATCGAATAAAAAAAAATCCGCTTCGAAATTTGCGTTTACCAAATTTAAAAATTCGTGACCGTCACAATAAGGAGGGCGGGCGACTATTTTCTTTGCAATTTAGAATGTTTTTTTAAAAATTTCATTTCTAAACATGTTTTATTATACATAGTTTATTATATGTTATTCTTAATAACTTTGTAAAATATCGATTATAAAATTAAATAACTCTCAGAATTCTAAATCTAGAACTTCTGCTTTTGCTCCTACAGATACATATAGGGACGCATTTATTGGTACCGAGGCAAATAAATAGGCTAGATATTCACCGTCACTACCTTACTAATAATCGCCACGTCTTTAACATCGGTTTGGTTTTCACGCCTTAGCCATTTTTTTTTAAAGAGTTGGGGCACCGGACCTCTACTAGATACGAGAATCCTAAACGAGGACTACTACCCGCGTCAAAGGCTGACTATAAAACATAATAAGGTACAACTATCTTAGCGTTATAACTTCACTGAATGAGACCCCGTGAATGGTCATCTATGCTTGGGGCTTTTGTATAATTCCGTTCACGTGCAATGTAACACCAAGAGGTGTCCAATGTTTTAACGCGGGAAATAATGGCGAAGCCTATCTCCAAGACGAATATTCTTTAAATTATCCAACTTATGGTTAGAATTAAAAACCCCTGTTGAACTCTTTTGCTGGTCGCGGAATGTATCATATACGAGAATCTCTAACCTTATTTAAGATTATTTAAAAAAAAAGAAAGGATGTCATACTTATTATGGAATTTTATGATAATTAAATTTAGCAGACAGGTCAATTTATCCAATTATAATGCTTAATTATTATTCGTTAAACCCGTTTCCCGAGTTAAAAATATATTTTTAAGAAATAAAAAATTGGAAATCCAAAAAAAAGGCGTGTCAACCAGCTGATTTCCTGTTTCCAAGACGTTTGAAAATGCGTTCGAATCCGCCAATCGCGGTACCTGTATCACCCTTTTTGTCGGTACGCGATTCATAATTCCGAAATAGTTTATCGAAAGTTACAAAGTAAAAAATAACCTAACAGAGTTAAACCCTTTCCAGGTAGGTAGAATTACAGTGTCAATTTCTATCTGTATTTTCTCGTCTCGTTTGTTCATATCGGGAACTTCCATTTTTAAAACTAAGGGACATTTAAATAAATGTCCATCATTTGCTACTTACCCTCCTCGACTCTTCTCACAATAAATTACTAAAATAAGATGCGTGCATTTAATTTATCGAAGATATAAAAGTAATAGCTACATAATTTGTTCGGAAATTTATAGGCGTTATCGCTAATGAAGTGAAGTAGCTATACCAGAGGTCTGCAATGGGCGAGTGTTTAGCTAAAAAGCCAGCCCACTAGTTGTTTTAACTCATTTTTAATTTCATAATTTAACCCGCTAGCCCCCCTCCTAATGTTAGGTATATTTTAAAAAATCTGACCACGCTTTCCAGAGGCGGGAGTGAACGGGCGGGCTAAAAATCGCCCAATCCAGACCTCTAAGCTATATATTCTTTTAGAACTATTCATCAATTCTTCGAGAACATATGTTGGGTTCATAAGTACCCCTTGAGAAGGACTTCAAATCCTCTAAGAACAATTCTGGATTTCTGCAATAACTCGACAATTTTGGTTAAACAAATTTAGTCGGGTTTCTGCCCTTTTTTTGAGATATCAAGAAAATCAATTTTGATCAGCTGAGAATTTTTGTTTTAAAAAAATGCTAAAAATTTTGCAATATAACTTAGGATTTCTGAAGCTAAGAAATCCTTCAATTTGTTATTAATGTCAAAAAAATGAAGAATTTGTTATTTTTTAAAAAATAATTTTCAATCGATTTTCGAAAATATATATTTTTGACTAACTTTTAATAATAAATGGCTCGTTAAAATTTACTTTTATATTAATGGAAATTTTGAAATAATTGTCGTTTTAGATGGATTAATGTTTTATTAGATCATAAATAATGGCCGAGATATGGCAATTTAAAATTCGGGTCAGTATTTATCCCACTAACACTCTTCAACGAATATCCTAAGAGGGTCAACATCATATGTTAAACCCTCATTGTTTAAGCCTCGGTTAAATTTTGAATTATATTAATTAATCACATGGGTTAGGGTTAAAATCTTCAATTTTCCCTTTGAAATAATCTACAAAACGTACCATTTACTTATATAATTTTTTTTAAAAAAAAATCAAAAAATAATCTTGTCCTTGGGTTTCAAAGTAAAATAATAAAAAAACCGCGGCCAATAATTCCTAAAAATTTTGCTTTGCCCATTCTCAAGAGAGCCTAGTTTTTCGGAGTTGTCGAAAGGTGCTCGTGTCGACTTACTTGGGTTTACAGTCACCGCTAGAATTCTCGCGTAGGCGGTAAGAGGGTAACGGATCATCGTCTCGATAAAGACGATACTTTCTCAAATTAAACCTAAAACAAAATAAATCCCAAGGGTATCTTATTTATAAAAATAAAAAACTTTAATATTCTGCGAGAACGCTGACAGGATTTTAGAAAAAATAATGAAGGGGAACAGCTGACGAAACACGACAGTTTTTTTTTCAGATTTTTATTCTTTTCTTAACCAATCGTTATCTTTTCCCGTTGGCATATGTCATGTCACGCGGAACTTTAAAATTTTTTAAAAAAATATTAGGCGCCAAAATAAGAGCCCTTACATCAGAACCCAAATAATTTTTATTTTTTTTTAAAAACGAAATATAAATACACAACACCATTTTTAAAAATATAATTTATTCATGTTTTTTTTTTGGGGGGGGGGAACTTGTAGTTCCACTTCCGGTTTTACAGAGTGAGATTAAAAAATAAAGAATTATAATTTTAAACGCGACATTGTAATTAATTAAATTATATAAAACGATTTCCTTAAAAATACGGAGCGAGGTAGTAGTATAACATAAGTTTATACGAAACATTACATTAGTAGAGTATATATATATATATATATATATGAAGAGAATAGAAGAGAAGAAAAGTATATATATATATAACAATAACGCGATGCTAGATTTCAATTAGGAAAATTTGATCATTTTACCCTGGCAATATATTCTTCGTCCACAATTCTGGGCTGCTTGTTTAGAAAAACACACCTAATTTTACAAAAGTAAATAAATGATATGAAAATTTTTTTTATATAAATTATATTTCAAAAATGTACAAACAAACAACAACAAAGAAATCGTTAGGATTCGGAAGTTTAGCGGATTGATCCATCAGCCATGGTTTTCCGGTCCGGCCCGGAATATTTTTTTTACAAGTTACCCTGCGCAACCCAAGAATTAGCATTATTCTATGTTTTTAATTGGCTAGCCAGAATCGATATCAACATTTCGGATATAAATGTATAATTTTTAGCGGTACATTTTTCTCGACGTTGAC
Source organism: Gordionus sp. m RMFG-2023 (assembly GCF_954871325.1). Taxonomy (NCBI): domain Eukaryota; kingdom Metazoa; phylum Nematomorpha; class Gordioida; order Chordodea; family Parachordodidae; genus Gordionus; species Gordionus sp. m RMFG-2023. The sequence continues at coordinate 1,089,651 of NC_088778.1, forward strand.
GTCATGGCGAATAAATTACCTTAGGTTTAGGGATTTTGGTGTCGCCGACGAGACCGGAAACGTAACTTATACACATAGAACGACACGTGTGTCCCCAAACAAATTCGTATCGGCTGCTGGTGTCAGGCTCTTCGGCGCTATCATCATTGTCCTTCTTCAAGCCAATCAACGCGATCGCACCGCAGAGACTTTTGGAGGGTTCGGGTTCGAGGCTCGCTTCATCTGGCGGAAAGTTTAAAATCAACATAAAAATCAAATATTTAAAATATAATTTTTTGTAGTTATTAATATTTTTAAAAGATAGGAAATGGGATAAGCCCATCCAATTAGCGCCAAAAATTTTAACCCTCAATCAAATTATTTTTTCCCCTCTCCCTAAGCCCACCCCCAAACTGAAATATCCTGACCATGGGCCAGACAAAATACATTTTATAACTAGCTGGATAAAATTATTTATATATCGTGGTCTGAGAATTTATTCTATTTAAATGAAACATCCGAAAAATTCACAAAGTAAGTTAAATTATAACCAATATAAGGTTAAATCGTATCGAAGATAATAGAAACTTAATTTCTAAAATAGCTTCTCCTTTTAAAAATCACAAAAATGTGGAGATGGAATAATCTAATTCCAACCCGATGATGTGCCGTATATGATGGAATCCCTTAGAGTTCCGAATCTCTCATTTTTTAAAATCATTTATGTATAAAATTTGAGCGGGAAATATATTCCAGCAATGATCATTTTAACCGCGAAACGTTTTGTGTGTTTTTAAATTTAAATTAAAAAAATTTAAAATTGTCTAAAATGTCTTATTCGGAATACTCTAGAATACTGAAATATAATTCGGGTTAAATAAGCTCTTCAAATTTTCGAAACTAAATTTAAAAAAAAACCGAAAATTCTATTTTCCTCAGCTAAAATAAATGCAAATTTGAGACCTCTAAATAAAATAAAATTATGGTTCTTTCTTGGGAACCCAGGGTAAAAAGAACCCTCTTTGATCCCATATGTCCATAAAAAAAAGTGTCCATTATAAACCTAGAAAAGTTTGCAACGTATCCGTGAAAGCTTGGTGGACGAAGCGAGATCGCAGCAAATCTTGGCTCAACGTTTTAGCCATCAGCGATTTTATGAGCTGTTCGCCGCACCCTAAATTGTTTAAAAAAAAATTAATTAATTAAATACGATTTCAAATTTTTTTTAAAAATATTTTAAAAGAAAGAACAAAGGGGGAAAAAAAAGGTAAAACAAGGGCCTACAGTACTTTACAAATCGGTATACGATTTATTGTATCGCGATTCGAAAGAAATATTTTAATTGAGGCGATAAGAAAGTATCGAAATGACGCGACAACAGGATCTTGCCAAATTTGAAATTCATGCTCTGAGATCGAACGCGTTGGAAATCGCTATTAGATTAAATTGGAAAAATATTCTTTAGCCTCGATAAAAGGAAAGAAAATAAATATATCCATGTACGGTAGTTAGCAAGTGGCTAAGCAAAATAGTCTCTGAATTCTAATTCGCAAAATAACTCTTTGCTTTAGGTTCAAGGAAATGGGGGGGGGGGGGTGGATAATGCAATAAAATTGTTTTGCAAAGTAGGATTAAGGATCATCATACCGGAAGTTGAGATAGCTATTCCGTCGTAAATTTTTGTACGATTCTTCGCGTTATCCTTTCGATTCTCGGCCCAACAACCGCACCCATACATTGCGGCCTAAACATAGAAAGGTTAATTAATATTATCGTTTTTTAAAAAAAAACAAAATGATTGTGCTATTTGCCAACTTAAGATAATTTAATTAGCGCGTTTTGTTTTTTAAATTTTAATTTCCAGAAATGCATTCTAGTCATGTTGGAAGGATATCTATCCTATAAATTTCCGACATTTATATAAATCATCATGTGACTTAGAACATATGATTGAGAAGTTGTTATTAGATATGTCACTTGTAAATTAAATTTTTATACGAAAATATAATTACCGAAGAAAATAATGCGATAAATTAAAATTATATAAATGGTTATTTATTTAAAAATTAAAAAGCTTTAAAAAATATTTATTTTATTTTAAGATATTTTCTTGATTAGTGAACTGGCGACTTTATAATTTAATATATAAATAAAGACATTTACAGTTGACATTAATTGACATTTAACTTTATGATATTATAGCAAGATAACAGAAATAATATTGTGTATCTACAGTTGTTAAGGAGGGATAAAATTTCGACATATTAGAATCTAAACAGTTCTTAAAGAGCCGAGGGAAGCAAAATTTAGCAAAAAAGTAAAAAAATAAAAATGAGATATTGAATGTTTTTGCATAATGTAAAAGTATATTTTATTGACTTTTAACATTTATGATATTATAGCAAGATAACAGAAATAATATTGTGTATCTACAGTTGTTAAGGAGGGATAAAATTTAGACATATTAGAATCTAAACAGTTCTTAAAGAGCCGAGGGAAGCAAAATTTAGCAAAAAAGTAAAAAAATAAAAATGAGATATTGAATGTTTTTGCATAATGTAAAAGTATATTTTATTGACTTTTAACATTTATGATATTATAGCAAGATAACAGAAATAATATTGTGTATCTACAGTTGTTAAGGAGGGATAAAATTTCGACATATTAGAATCTAAACAGTTCTTAAAGAGCTGAGGGAAACAAAATTTAGCAAAAAAGTAACAAAATAAAAATGAGATATTGAATGTTTTTGCATAATGTAAAAGTATATTTTATTGAAGTAAATATCAATTTGTAAAAATAGAGATCACATGTTTTTAAAAGTTAAAAACAAAGAAAATTAAAATCAATAATAAATCCTCTAGAAAATATATTAACAAAACGTCCATCATAAATGTCGATTACAAATAGATAGATACAACAAAAACAAACTCAAAAACGTTGTCTTCCAATATAATAAGGTAAACCAATTTTATTTTTTATAGAGGATTAAAAAAATAGAATTACGTGTCCGATTCTGCCAGGTTGTTTAAGGATGGGACCTCCACTTGATATGCCAGAGTAAAAGTTTCCTTGGGAGTCCAAACATATTGCTCCGACTGTACCTAGATTCAAGCCTGCGTGATAAATGATTAGTTCATAAATTTAGTAAAAGTCAATGGAGATAGAAAGATATAGGGAAGATATAGGGGTTTCTGGGTTAAGACCACTCTCCATAAACCAAAAAAAATGTTGAATTCAGAACAAGTTTAAAAACCCAAATAGAATCTAGTTATTTTGTCGGCCAAAATTACCCTGTTACATAAAAAAAAATTTGGTTTGTGAAGCGGTTAAACCCCGAACCTGACTGCCCAGAGTCAAAGTCGCCAATAGGAATGACTCCTCTTATGAGTCGATGGCGGTGTATATTTATTGTTTAAACGCGTTTAAGCATGTACAGTTATAAACTACTATTTTTTTTCTTTCTTATATCAAATATGAACCATACTAATAATACAATGCTAGTCTCTATAAAATATAAATATTATTCCCTACTAGGATTCATAAACTGGTTATAGAAAAATAATGTACCCTTCCTCATCCAATAAATAAAGCCCTCACACCACAGGAACCCTTAGCTACCTCATGTATAGGGCTCAGAAGTCACAACAAAGGTTTCCAGGGACCTTGGGTTTATAATAGATAGAGAATTGATTTAAAATTGTGAGGAATAAATATTTTAAAAAAGTGGTATCAATTGTAGTTCAGATGGGCCCACCAAACAATTTCAAAAATTGGTTCTTATCGAGGTTTATTGATTTAGTTATTTGAAGTTTTCTTAACATCATTTGAATTAATTCATGATTTAAATTAATTCATGATTTAAATTAAAATTGATTTTTATTTTCCAAACTTTGTAATTAATTTTTTTTTTAAATCGATAATTATCATGGAATTGGAGAAAATAAAGAAGGAGATTTTAAGTATTAGCCTATAATGAATAACAGATTAATTAATTAACACGAATAAGGTGGATCCAACTATAAAAAATTTAACAAAATTACAATCGATATAATATGGGTTAGCATACTTTCTTCTTGGTCTGGTTCTGAGAGTGGGAGATAGTCTTTGTCATTGATAGATTTTTGAAATGTTTTGTAAAACTTTAATATTACATTATAATATAGAAATGGTAACACATTATTATATGTTAAAATTTATAAAAATAATAAAACTGGGTTGGTTAATTCATCTAGAGGAATAATGTCTGTATCTTTCTGATATTCAGTAAGAGATGTATTCATTCCATTTATTGAGTATTGATTTATCTCTTCTTGATGCATCATCATAGCTTTTTCATAATCTTCATAAGTTTTATCTTTTAATTAATAATAAAATAATAATAAGATAAAATTTTAATAATTTTAGCATGCAAAACCTGTAATCAAATCTTTACCATTGGAAGTGCTTATAGATTTACAACAGCTTTGAGCCCATTTGTAAGCTTCATCACCAGCTAACATACTGAAATTTAAATACAAAGGAAATTTAACTTTTTAGAAATTGTATGTAATAGTTAAAATAATTATTTATATATACCATGGTTGAAGTAATTTTGTATTCTTATGTAATCTTGAATCAATTTGGCGCTTTAAAATTTGATTTGCTACTGCAATAGGATTTTTGACCCCTATATTCATTTATTTTGAAAAATATATTGATAATAGTTAATTTTAATTTTCTCATTTCTACATAATCCTCATAAAATAATCATTATAATTTTATATGTAAATAAACTTTTCAAGGCTCCTACACTACCCCAGTAGCCAAATTTCCCTTCCATAACTGATGCATCACATTCAACCTCCCCATTAATGTTTAAATTTGACCCATATCCAGCATTATTTAAGTGAGAGTTCTATTTTATATATTTAGGGACAAATATAATAATCAAAATTTTATTAGTCATTTTAGATATAAATCACATCTTATATAAATAGTAAATAAATAACCTCTAATAACTTTAAAACATAACTTATCACATCATTTCCAATATTTTCTTTTAATAACGATTTAATACCCTAAAGAATATTTATAATTTATAGTTTAATAGTGTTACTTTATAACAAACATCCGATGCTAAAACTTTATAATCATTATAAAGATTAGGATCGTGATATCCAGCGCCTATTTATAAGTGTAAGTTAAGACTTTTATTCATAACTAACCCAAATGCAAGGCTAAAAACACATGTTTTGTCATTTCATAATGCTCCACTAAATTATTACTCAAATATTAAAAAAAAAATTTCATTCAATTTATAAAAAAGTATTAATTAGATAGGCATAACCCATGAATAAATAATATTTTTCTTATCTATAAATATTATTATTTTTTAAACATAGAATCTAAATGCAGAAGATAGTATTGAGAAAATAATTTAAAATATTCATTCTAATTTATTAATAGACTTACAAAGTCAAATTGAATATATAATTTCTGAGGGGATTCAAAAGTCGTTTTATTATTTGGAATGTGACGACAATGCTTGTAACTAGGTATAATTATAAAGAAATATAGGTTATTTAAGGATGTGGAATAGTAATTTTTACTTGATTATAATAATAAATTATTGTCAAAATTTCTAGCGTAAATAAAAAAATATGCTCATTTTATCCAATAAACACTAGTAAAAACAACATCCACAAGTAGCATATGATATAGGTGCGATTAGGGTCATTAGCGAAGTCATATAATATAAAAATGAGAGATATATAAATTTATTTTTCTGGGAAATTAAATTTTATATTTTTAAATCGTCAGTGCAATTAAATTTTATAATATGGTAGATTCTTTTGGCATAATGTTTCTTCATTAAAATTGTATTTTTTATTTTAACCACTTAATAAAACTTCTATATATTGAAAAAAGGAATGAATTATCTAGTCATATAGTGCCTTTTCCCCCTTTTCAACACATAGCATCTTCTTAAATAACTATCTAATCCAAGAGTACTAACTTATATATTGCAAATAGACACTATGTGAAATAAACCACACACTATTAATTTATAAATAAATTAAGTAGTAATGTTTTTAAATATTAAATTTTTTTCGACCCTGAATTCGAGTCGAGCTTGTAGAAATTGGCTCCAAATTCAGAACGAACTACGACCCCAGGCCGAAATTGCTGAACCGATTGACTTGTCGGCTGGCCGGAAAATGTAAATAATTTATTCTATAAGTCTAAATTAAATAAATAAAAATTTATATAATAAAAATAATCATAAATTTTTATTATACCTAATATTAAATAAATATTAAATTATGAAATATAACAATTTTTATAATTTATAATTTTTTTTAATTATAAATATATAATATTTTTTATTTCATTAGGAATAGGATTGATTATTAATATAATGAATAAAATTAATTGTTGTGTTTATTCTCATTATTTTTCAGTTTTCCGGCCCGGCTCATTATTTTTTTTGCCTGGCTTACAAAGAACTAATTCAAAATCACATCATTTTTCTGAAAACAAAGTTAAAAAAATACTTTGATTTGTATATATATTGCTATTTCTTATCGTTGTTGTAAATAAGAAAGGAGGAAAACCCCTCCTCTCTTTAGAAATTGATTGTTTCTATAAATATAATTTTAAAATTTTTTTAAAGATTTTAAACAAATTTTTTATAATTTTTTTAGTATTATATAATTATTACCAAAATAATACGGATATTTTTTGATTTATTGTACCATATTATTTTTGTTTTTAAAATGAAGATTGGATATTTACATTTTTTAGGCGCCATGGTTTATTTATACGTATTTTATAAATGATAAATCAATCGATCAATAGAATAGTGATTGTAATATCTTAAATTTAACAATGCTTTAGTTCAAGGATGTTTGTTGTGATACCTAATATATTTTTAAATAAATGAGTATCCCGATATGTAAGTGTAGTATGAAGAACTTCCTTAGCAAAGAAAATTCTTTACTAATGTTTTACGTTTTAGGGAGAATATATAAGAGTTGATGTTTAAAAAATAAAATAAATTGTAAGTAATTATTAAAATTGAAAATCTCAACTTTTGTGTATTTTGCAACATTTGTATGAATTCTTAATGCTCAACTTATTAGTAAATATTTTTTCTTATTAAGATATACATTCTGGCAACTCTAGATGATGGAAATAGAGTTTAACATTTGATCAAAAGAAGCTTTTACATATGTAAATCTTACAGAAGTTGATTATTTATTATTATGATATTAAAATACAACTGTAAGTGTAAAGCTATAATATAAAAAAAAATGACTTTATCTCATTTTGGAAATGTTAAAATTTTAACTAAATCAGAATTTTATAACTTTAAAAAAAAATGTTTAAGCGTTAATAGGTATTCCACATTTCCATCAAACTGGATTATATTTATATGAGGAGACCTTTACACGTTTGTGGGAAACTTCAAGTACTTGTTGGTATAATAGTAATACAAGATTATTATTTAAAGGCCTATAGGCTGATAAGAAAAAATATTAAACCAAAGAAAACAAAAAAAATTATTATATTTTATTTAAAAAATAAAATAAAATAACACAATTCATTCATTCTTGAACCCTCGATTCTTTCAAATGAAAACGCCTTGGATTGGTATAACCTTTATCCCGTGGATGATTGGTTTCCCACTGATCAATGACTACATTTACATTGATTTTGCAGTAAAGACTGACCTCTCATTTTCTGCCATCAAATAGGTAGAAGTCCATAAATAAATAAATATGTTAGACTCAGAGACAGAATCAATAGTTACTAACACCTTAGTGATATTTAGAAAGGAGGCTCACAAATATGTAAGACTTATTTGCAAAAAGGAGACAGCTGGCAGGTGACCCCAAAGAAAGATTCCACCATCTCCAGCGCGATCTAATTTCCTAAGCATTCACTCTTCTCTATGGTAACATGTTACTTTTAAAGTTCTCTTTTAATGTTTTTTATATATGAAATACTATATTCATATAATTTTTCGTCACCATTGCAAGATCTCGTAAGTGACATTTTTTTCAAATTGTTTTTTTGGAATAAATGGGTTTATCTATATGCCAGCTATCATCTCTCAAAAAATCGTGTCTTCATTAACCAATAAAGATTCTCTTTTTTTTAAAAAATATAATTTTTAATCAAAACATTCGTTGATCAATAAAAACTCGTTAGTAGCATGGAAGGGGGGGGGGCGGTGTTAGCCTATGTGAATAATTTTTTTTTAAAAAACCATTTTTTTTTAAAAAAACCATTTTTTTTATTAAATAGTGAAAAAAAAATTACTAATTATAATCAACGAATATAATTAAGTTTATAATTTATTGAGAATAAAATTGGAACAAAAAATATCAAAATGTAGTTTTCAGCCAGAGTGGGAATATATTTTTTTTTCCCAATATATTCATGATAGATTATTTTGCATTAAATAATTTTATAAAGGTTTCATTTAAGATAGAAAAAAATTGTAAATCATTAGAATATTTTTCCTCAAGAATATCTATTATCTTATGTATCGTTCATAATTAATTGCTTTAAATCAGACTTAGATTTTTGGGCTTAAAATGGCGTTAATTATTGGGAGATCAATAGAGATGAGTATTTAGATCACGTGACATGAATTTAAAGTCAAAATACAAAACACTGCTGACGGTGTTTGCCCACCCAACCTTACACTATATTTTTTATTGTATTTTAACAAATTTCATAATTTATTTTTCATAAAAAAAAATAACAAAATTAAGCTCACGATTGGAGGATAGCTTGAAGTAGTAGATAATATAAGAACTGTTGGTAAACGATAAGAAACTTTAATAAGCAGAGTTGTTAAAGAATCTAGATACAAGTATCTAGATCCTGTATCTAGATATAAAAATGTGGTATCTGTATCTGTATCTAGATAGATTTTTGATTAAATAATCTGTATCTAGATATTATTTTAGACGTTGTATCTGTATCTAGATCCATTTAAAAAATATCTTTTAAATTTTTAAGTTCGATTATAACCAAAAATGTATTCTAGCATGCGGTGGCGTAGCCAGGATTGTATCATGGGGGGGGGGGGGTTTAAGCCCCCCATACCTCCCATTTTTTTTGAACACTTCATTGCTTATATTTTTGGATTTGTTAAAATTGTTTTATATTTTCATATAACAAAATTTTAGGGTATTTTATTATGTATTTTACATTCCTTTAAATAATCATGTATATATTTTTATTAATTAAAATATTTTCAAAATGTTGCTATTTTATATAATACAGATTTTAATATTAAAAATTATAATTTATAAAGACTCTATTTAAAAAAAAGTAATTTTTTACAATTATATAAAATATGTGTAATTCTTATGCAAATAATGGTATTTAAAAAAATATGATGATATTATCTTATAAATAATAATTTTTTTACAAAAAAAAATTGATTATATATTAAATAAAATTTTATTGCTATTTTTTGATTTGAATTTAAAAAGAGAGATCTACTTTTCTCTGAGATTTTGCTAATTCATCTAGAATCAAATTTTTACCTAAAATAATCTCCTTATAAATTTTCAATAGTGCTAATCCATTTAAACGTTTTTCACCGGTTGTGTTTCTTAAATAGGTTTTTAACCTTTTTAAAGTTGAAAAAGACCTTTTGGCTAGGTAGCTAAAATAATTAATAATGTTTTGATAGTAGGCAGGGAATCTAAAATGCAATTACACATGGAAAGGGCCTGCAGAGCATTTTTTTGATCTAAAGAATACCCTATTCTGTTAAGATTTTTATACCGAAATTCGACATCACAAAGTAACTTATCATATGAACCTACTAAATCATCAGCATAAAACTCTGAGATTTTTTTAAATATCCTTTCATGTTTCAATTGTAATCAACAGTTTAGACTCAACCGGTAAAAGAAAATAAAATCTTTTTAAAATATAATTATGACTAATAAATTCTAATTGAAATAAAAATGTATCAATAAGGGGAATAAAAATGTTTATTTTATAAAAATCCTCAATCGTAGATGCATCAATATTTGATCGATTGGATTATCTAGAGACTACTCTATGTTTAAAAATTTCAATTCCAAACATATTAGCAATCTCCTTTACTTTTTCATATATTTCATGAAACTTTTCATCCACATTCTCTCTGATATTTGTTAATATTTCAACAATATCCTTTGCTCTATTCATAATCTCCCTTAAATCCAAATCAATTTTTTGTAGCATTTTGCTAAAATCATATGTATAATTAAATAAAAAATAAAACACATTGAATTGAAATTAAAAACTGTGGCTTAATAATAGCCTGCAAAAGATTTTCGGCATCTGCTGAATCTTTTTCCTTGCTTGATATATAAAATTCTAATGCTGCAAAGACAACATCATAGAGTTCAATAAAGAGTTTCACCGACTCTTGTCTTTCGATGAATCTGGTCGGACAAAATCTTTTAGTTTTTTTTTTGATTTTTTGAGTCAATATCATGATACGTTTGAATAAATAACTCACTTTTTTTGGGTGGTGTGAAATTCATATTGAAAATGAGAAATATATATTTTTATAAAATGGAATATGACAAACTAGACAACTTTTATGAAATGCAAAATAATATAAAATTTATTTAATAAATATAAAAATAATCAAATGTGTGTATCTATTATTATTTATAATAAATTTAAAACATAAAAATCAAGCGTTTATTAAGAATTTATTAAATTAAAATTAAAAAATTTTAAAAAAAAATTAAAAATTTTAAAAAAAAATTATAAAAAAAAAATTAAAATTAAAATTTTTTTTCTTATTTTTCATAGGGGGGAGGAGAGTGAGGGGGTGGGTGGGGGTGGGAGGGGTTGAATCCCCCCCCCATGCCTACGCCACTGCTAGCATGGGTAGAATACCAAACTGTAAATTTCAAACAATTTTGCCACGAACTTTATAGAACTATTTCTATGATTATATTAATTTTTATATGAATTTTTCATATAAATTATAAAAAAAATACTAAAATGTGCTGAAATTTATAGAGGTAAATACTCTGCACATGCTGGAATACAACAATTCCTGTAAGAACAGATTTTTAAAATCCAAAAATCGCCCTTAGTATGATTTAAAATTGAGAGATTCCGAAACCCCATATATATAAATAATTTTTCTATCACTCTTTATTACTCGATCCAACATAATTATAAAATAATTAGATACAAAAATTTAAAATATAAGTAATAGTGATATTTACGCTAAATTACAAAAAATAAATTATATAAGGCATTTTATTTATAATTTAATTTATACCATGTAGAAGTTTGAAATATAAATCCAAGATATTAAAGTGATTACAAGAAAAAAATTAATAATCCTCATCTTCAAAAAAAAAATGTTCATTATAAAACTTTCCTTTTAAAATTAACATCTTCGAAAATATCCTCATTTACATGTCACATGAAATTTGACAGACGTAACATGTAATAAAATAATTCCGATTTGAAGAAATTTGGGGTAAGCGCAAAACAATTTTAGGGATTTATCAAATGATTCATGTAAGTTTTCTGAATAAAATAATTCACGATAATTGTCAAAATATTATCATGACCTATCTCGTCCGGTTTCAAAGACCCAATGCCAAGTCAACATTAAGTTCCAAATTATGGTTAACTTAACATTTAATATAATCTTAATTTTTGTTAAAAACAAAGACGGAAGAATAAAGTTTTGAAGAGATATTTTCGATAAAGAGGCGACGTTGCAATAATCAAATAAGGGTATGCTGAGTATTGACTGTACATCATGATATAAACAAAAAAGAAGAGAACAGGATTGGTCATCAAAAAGTCATCTTCCCAGGTTGGCAACTTCCGGAATATGAATATTAGCCAAGGGAGGGAGAATATGACAGATGCCAAGCATAAACAACCCGTCGATATCGTGAAATCTCGGTTTCTAGCTTTGATCAATTGATTTTTTCTAGATGATGCGGTATTCACGGTCGTCAATGGAGAACTACCCTGTAAAACTTGGTTGCCTTTTGAGGAATGCTGAATTAGTTTGGATTGTTTAGAATTGTCAAACTTAATTTCATTCGAACTGCTGGGGTGAATGGATGTTAAATCATTGGGAATGGGAAAGATGCTATTAATATTGGTCTTTGGGGTCGATCTGGCGCATTTTTTATAACTTGAGAGAATTTTGGAATGCCAATATTTTCCGGAAAAGGGATTATTTTTACTAGACCCTTCAATATCCGTTGAAGGGATAGTAATAGTTCCTGATCTCTTTATATTAGTCCTGGATCGTTTATAGAAAAGGGTCGCCGTTATTGCGTTGCTAGTCAATATGATGATGCAAGGAATCAGATTGGTGAATACCGCTTCCATTTTATCGTATATCAAAGAAAACTTTTTCATTTGTTCATTAAACTCGAACCTGTACGTTGAGTGAATATATAATGATTCGTGGTCGGGAAATGGTTGGATAGTAAATTGAACATCCTTAGTTTCGTTAGAGATTATTTTGCTGGTTATAAATAAAACATCGTTGCCTCCAACCATATACGAGCTAGTGTTATGTTCATTCTGATGGAACCAATATATTTGCTTTATTCGATAATAATTTAAATAAGGCAAGGCTACTATTACGCTAACCACCATAATGACGCACACATATTTTTTGACATTTAGAAATTTAAACCAATCAAAATATAGGAACGGAAATTTGATGGCGAAGAGGCGATCCATAGACATCAAAGCCAGGAGATAATTGATGAAACCGATGAAAATGTCCTCGAAGAACCATTCAAATTTCCCGAACCATACACTAGAAATGAGGGTATACTGCATTTTATATTTCTTTATATCATGAACCACCCAGGGAGTCATAACTATCAATATCGACATGTTGGCCAAAGCCAGGGTTACAAAGTAAAATTTGCATCTCTGTTGAACATGGGAATCGGGTCTGGCTGCGATCACCAAAAACATCATGAGAAGGTTACCAAGAATCCCCAACGCTATGACCATGCCGAGATAGTGCAGTAGTTTGCTGTTGGGTTCTTTAATCTCACCCATGATTTCCTTCAAGATCATGGCTCTCAGCTGGGTCAAGTTTCCCTTGATTGTTACGTTAATAATTCCGATCATTTTAATTGATTTAAAAAAACCAATCTGGAGATCAGCTGATGAATGAGAATCATTTAAATATGATTAATAGGGGATTAATATTGAAAAACTATTTTTTACATCTATACGCTAAGTGATATGACTTCTATTTCATGTTATATATTATTATTATCGTTTTTGTTTTTAAAATTTTAAATCACTTTTAGCCGATAAATTGATAATGAATAAATATTTGAAAGTTTTTTTTAATGATATTTATTAGTTATTATTTTAGTGGGATATAGAAGCCATATTAATCTTTAATAAAAAATAAATTACAATTTATATTATTATTATTATTAATATTATTAATTATATGTTTATATGGTTTCAAATCGTTATCCTAATATATTTTTTAATATTAAATTAACTTGTATATTTTTCTTTTTTTCTAACACACATATATAGTAAAGTGTCCACTATCTTAATATTTGTAAATATTTTTAAATTCTTTTTCCTATAGTAATTATGGTAATTATAGCAATATACCATATATTTGTTATTTTTTGGATTAAATATTGTATTCATAACTGCTTTTTCAATATCTAATCATGTAATTATTGTTGGAGTCTGTAGACAGATCCTTTTTAAAAAAAAACTAATATAAATGTCAAGTCCCTGTATTTGGCCATTTTAAAACAAAATGTTTTTTTTGTTGTTTTTTATAAACGATTAAGTAGTGTCTGGAAGCGTTTGCGGTAGGCAAAAATTAATACGACAAATCATCATCCTTTGTTTTGGATAATAAATAAATGAAAATTAACTAGAAATATGCCCTAGAAAATCGCTCAAAAAATACGTTCTGTATAGAAATGGCGTTAGACTTTAGAAAGATAACTACAAAATCCTTGTTTAGATCTGAAAAGAAATTTACAAAGCCATTATTTATCGAAATTAAAAATAATTGGCATTTCGAAATTATATCGGAGAATTTATAAGTTTTGTCAATTAAAAAAAACTGTCGTTTTGGAGAGAACTACCTGTCATCTTTGAAGAAGAACAAAGAATAAGATAAGAGCAGGATTAGCGATTTATACAACCAATATATTTATATGTCAATGAACATATGTCATGGCTTTATGTCTATAAAATTTGTCATTATTGATGATTAAACTTTATTTCGATCTTGAAAATCTCTAATAAATATTTTATACCTTGTGACACTTTGAAGGGTTTTTTTCCTGATGGCCAAGAAACGTCGAACATGCATACAATTTCCGCGTTCGAATATTATGCAATGATTTAGCGTGAAGCGTTTAGAAAAAGATTTCACAAATAAATATATTAATAATAAAAAAAATATACTGGCATAGAACCATAGTCCTAACTTAAATATGTGTAATACAAGCACCCTTTCACTCCTTTGACTGTAAAAGCGTTGCCAAAACATTGAAATAAGATCATTGTATTTTACTAGTTCATATGTGTTAATAAAAGACTGAATTTCGAACTAAAAGTTACTAAATCAAGATTTTAGCAATTTTCCATAAGAGGGGTGCCAAGCATTTCTGCTCTCTTTTGGGACAAATTTTGAGCATAGTTAATAATTTCTTAGATACAGTCTTGATTAAGCCATTTTTTTTTTCAAAATCGGCTAAATAGAGTCTAACATAAATAATTGTCACTTTCATTTATATCATAGATTATATATGCCAAAATATGTTTTATTAAGATTAATTAAAAATTACGTTTATAATTGGTTTATTTTGTTAATTAAATATCATATAAAATAATTTGATAGCAGCATATTAATATATTTTTTTTTACTCTATAATAGATGGTAAATAATATACATAATATAATAGTTATTTTGTTTGTTTCTTTAGTTCAAAGCAAGCAACGTAATCATTAATTATTAAAAGACGTTCGGCTTAAAAATGGCATAAATTATGGCCGCGTTTCTTCTTCATAGCAAGTTAAATAAATAGAAAATATTATGTAAGATTATTAAACAAAAACTATATACCTAATTGGCACCTTCTTCTCTTCGTTTTAACTAGTGGAGCAAAGCGGCGTGATTTTGTAGCTTCCACCAAGGCTAGAAAAACATAACAAAAAATGTGAAAGCATTCGGAACAGAGTGTTTAAGCTTTTGGCGAAATATTTTAAAATAAATAAAGGAAACTTCAAAGGAAATAGATGACCAATCGTGTGCGGTTTAGCGACCTAATGAATGAATGAATTCAAAAACTCGACTATTTTTTTTTTAAATTTTTTAAAAAAATGATAAAAATCAACGAGGGGGGAACAGACACGAGGTTGCGGAACGGAAAGTAAGAAATTTCTATGAGAAGAAAAAGGAAGATAAAATGGTTTAGAAATTGTAATACCAATAATTATAAAAGCAGAGGATAGAAGGTTAGAAATTATTTGAATTTACTTTTTATTTATTAATTTAAGCTCTGTAAATAATTTATAATGTCTTTTGTAATTTCTTCCATGCAAGATTATTTAATCTTGCCTTTTTTTTAATTGAATTTAGATATTTTAATTGGATTAAATTCGGACGTCGTGATTGGTCCGATTTTAAAACTATGTGGGAATACATATTACATTAGGATAATTATTGTAAAGATAATTGTTAGAACTGCGCATATTCCAGTTCATCTCTAGCCCGCTAAGTTATTGCGAGTTAAATGGATTGAGATCAGATGGTGTAACAACTAGTGTTTTTTAAAATGTCCGATTTGGCAATTTTTCAAAGCGCCCCCCCCCCTATTAAGATTTTAGCTAAAATAATTATTATGTGGGCACCGTGATTTGGAAAATAGATGCTGAAGCATTTCTGCCGGCTGGAAACAAGATCTTTGGTTAGGGCCTTTTTTTTGACAAGTTCATTAGACTCTTGGGCAACTCATTAATTGGGACTATACTTCCGGCTCTTCACTCTTTCATAACATTAACATCAATCCTCTGACTCAATCCGTAACCAAAATATATTAAATAATACAAAGGATACAATTTAATTTCCATTTTTAGGAAGCCTTAGCAAAAGAACCCCAAAGAAATTTTTTAATACACAGGACAAATAAAATTAGAATCAAAATTTTTAATTTTCCGATCACGGTTCCTTATTGGGAACACAAAGTATCAACTCTTAAAAATATCGAATACCTTCGCGTTCAAAATTCATTTTCAACTAATAGAATTTTTTTTTATACTTTAAATATTTTAAATATTTAATATGAAGAAAGAAAGAAAGAAAGAAAGAAAGAAAGAAAGAAAGAAAGAAAGAAAGAAAGAAAGAAAGAAAGAAAGAAAGAAAGAAAGAAAGAAAGAAAGAAGAAGAAAGAAAGAAAGAAAGAAAGAAAGAAAGAAAGAAAGAAAGAAAGAAAGAAAGAAAGAAAGAAAGAAAGAAAGAAAGAAAGAAAGAAAGAAAGAAAGAAAGAAAGAAAGAAAGAAAGAAAGAAAGAAAGAAAGAAAGAAAGAAAGAAAGAAAGAAAGAAAGAAAGAAAGAAAGAAAGAAAGAAAGAAAGAAAGAAAGAAAGAAAGAAAGAAAGAAAGAAAGAAAGAAAGAAAGAAAGAAAGAAAGAAAGAAAGAAAGAAAGAAAGAAAGAAAGAAAGAAAGAAAGAAAGAAAGAAAGAAAGAAAGAAAGAAAGAAAGAAAGAAAGAAAGAAAGAAAGAAAGAAAGAAAGAAAGAAAGAAAGAAAGAAAGAAAGAAAGAAAGAAAGAAAGAAAGAAAGAAAGAAAGAAAGAAAGAAAGAAAGAAAGAAAGAAAGAAAGAAAGAAAGAAAGAAAGAAAGAAAGAAAGAAAGAAAGAAAGAAAGAAAGAAAGAAAGAAAGAAAGAAAGAAAGAAAGAAAGAAAGAAAGAAAGAAAGTAAGAAAGAAAGAAAGAAAGAAAGAAAGAAAGAAAGAAAGAAAATATATTAAATATATATTTTTTATTTTTATATAAGCTAATAATGTCGATTTCAAATATTCGGTTTTAAAATATACGACTCGGCCGGGCCAACCTGGGCCGGGCTTAGGACCGGGTCAGCTGGTCTCTGATAAACACCATGTTGGCCGTTAGATTTTAATTTATTTTTTTTTAAATATAATATTTCTGTAAATTTATAGACAATTTTTTTTAATGTTTTAATCTTTTCGTTTTTTTTTAAAAAAAAAAATTTCCATTAAAAAATCATCCTTCGTCAAAAAACTAAAGAAGGATCTAAGAAGTGATTTCTATGTTTATAAGTAACTTCTCATTTCCTAAATTTCTACAGATACATCATGTTTCGTTAACTCAATATTTTAGCCAGAAAAATATTGCCTAAACCTCCAGGCTTTTCTAATAGATGTATAAACATTTGTGTCATCTATGACCAAAATCTTCATTTCTTGCGTAATATTTTTTCTGGCTAAAATATTAAGTTAGCCGTTTTTATCAAGCCATTTAACAACACTACTCCTTATAGACTAAAAAAAACTGACTAATAATGATAAATAAGATCAAGGGGATATTTCTGTAAATAAAATCCTGACTATGGCATTTAAATGACCGTTCTCGAAAGGGAACGATTTTGAGTGTATGCTTAGAGACCGAAAATATATTGTCCGACCAAAACATGTCCCATAGGCTCACAGAGTTTTCGCAATCATGGAAAAACTATTATTAAAAATGTACAGATTGAGAAATGAAAAAATGTTACACGCGGAACGGATTAAATACCAAGTTGCTCAACAAGAAAAAAGGTTAATGATATTAACATATGTTTTAATGGAATCACTTGGTCGAGTCAGGCCTCCTATATATCACCCCCCCCAAGAACAGAACCACTAAGTTAGATTAAGAAGAAGAAAACATGATCATAGCCGGGATTCGAACCCGTGACCATCGGGTTGGTAAGCGACGCTCTTGCAGACTAGGCCAATGCAGGGGACTTAACATTCTCGATTTTTTTTTCTAAAAAAATTTAACCTCTATTCTTGAGGATTTCTCTTTTTTTAGAAAATTGAGATCCAAATATGCTAAAATTTGCCGAAAGAATTAAATCTTCAAAAACGTACTGGATGGGTTTTCATCATGTTGGAGTTTGGACTCTAAACAAACAGGCAAACGAAAAACACTTAGGAATTAGTTAAGCTTAAGAGAAACCTGTGTCCTAAACACTAATTCTAATTATATAAATTAATCATTTACTCTAATACTTAGATAAATTAAGATAATAAATATTTAAATTTTTTTATTTAATTAGTAACTTGGTATTATTGAATATCATTTGACATAAAATAATATTTTATTTGTAATATTTAACAATATACTTTACCTACATTACTTTGTAAATATTATACATAGCCCTCTACCATGCGTATTATGATAATTCAGCTTATTAAAATGAACCTTTAATGTTTTAGTGAGTAAATTCTGATAAATAACATTTTTAAATGATTTGATAGTATTTTCTAATAATTCACGCCAGCTTGCGGATATAATTTTATTGAAATTAAATTTAATTATAAATATTTAGTATAATTTATGTTAAAGGATTTAAACGATTATTATGAGATAAAAGAAAATTTAACTATTAATGTGTATTTCTTTACTATCGAATATATCTTGTTATAGTTTGTACTTAATCTTTTAGGTTTTGAATATTAGAAGTTTAGTTAACATCATTATTATTATTAATTTGGTTCTCTATTCAAATTTATATTTCAAATATTAGAATTATAATTATTACGATTAATTTTGTTCGCGATGCAAATTTATATTTCGTAGATTAAATTATAATTTTAGTTAGCATTATTATTATTAATTTTTATTTACCATGCAAATTTATAATTTTGAATTTTTTATGAAAAAAGAATTTTTAATGGCTAGCCAAAAATATATAAATAGCCAAGAAAAATAATTATAATACATAGACGATATTTGATTATTAATTTTTATAAAAGAAATTGAATAAAGAATATTAGAAGTAGTAAAGTAGTTGATATTGAATTTATTAATAATTATAATTAATTATTTATTTTTTTTAGATATCATCAATTAGGTTCAATAGTTTATAATTGATAATATTACCCTTATCTTCCCAGAATAAGCTCTCCCACTAATTTCGACCTTAACAAATAAAGTAACACAGTTACTACATATCTAATAATTTAATTTTTTATAAGTTATTTATATCATAGGAAAATGAATCTCACTACTAATGAATAGGAATAAATATATAGAATAACTTGAATGTGATGTGGTCTTTTATTTTGATAATATGCTAAAAACAAGTGAATAAATAAGAATAATTTTTTTATCTATGTGTATATCAAAATAAATATTCTTTTTATATCTCGAAAATCAATTGTTTACAATAACGTTATATAATTCCTTAAATATATTATTACAATATAATATGTCTTCTTTTCGCCTAAAGTGAAACATTTGTCAAAAAGTAATATTAAACCTAATTGTAATTGAAAACACCACTTAAAATACATAATTTACGTTGTATCATACAACATGCACCACCTCCAAAAAAAAAATGAAAGTCTTGAAAACACAACAAGGTACAAAAAATGGGGAAGGAAAGAACTCGTTTTGGCATGCGGGAGGTAAATCTTATAATGTTAAATGAGTGATAGGGTTAATATTTATTGTTACAATTTTTGAATTATTAAAATAATACCCAATACTTACAAGGAATTATATAAAAAATAATATATATATGGGAATTATTGTCATCATTTCTTTTTTTGGAATATAATAAACAATTACAATTGGGAAAGGGTAATTAATTATATTGGAATATAATAAACAATTACAATTGGAAAGGGGAATTATTATCATAACTAGGAAAGATAGAATATGTATGATGCTTTAATATTTGTAACCAACAATATAAAAGTAAAAAATATAATGAAATATTTTCCTATCAATAATTTCTAATGTGATCAATATGAACAAAGAGAAACTTATCATCTACCTGAATTTCCCAAATGACGTTACTAATTCTCCCAACGACAATCCCCACACGCCATTCTTGATTGGAACCCACTTTAATAAAGACAGAGTTGCCTAATGTTAATTCTCTGAAATTTATTCTTCTTATATTCACAGTCATCGTCTTTTAAAAAACTCTATTCGCCTAAACTCCCAAAAGTTAAACAAAATTATTGGGTACAACCTAACAAACCCTGGTACCGAGTCTATATTGATTTTTTTGGACCTATTAAATATTTTTATGGATTAGTAATTATTGATGGGTACTCTAGCTTGTTAGAGATTATTAAGGTAAAAAACATTAATGCGACTACCACCATTATGCTATTAAATCTTTTTTCCAGATTTGGGTATCCAGTAGAATTGGTATCAGATAATGGACCAGCTTTTAGGTCTGTTGATTTTAATAACTTTTTAAAAGAAAAGGGAATTTTACATATATATACTCCGGCATACCATCCTGCGTCAAATGGTATGGCTGAAAGAGCTGTACGATCAGCAAAAAATATGATATATAAATTAGGAGGCTGGGATGACATTTTGGAAGATGTGTTGTTAAATTATCGCAACACGAAACATGTGGTTACTAAGTCATCACCTGCTTTTAGATTATTCGGAAGGGAGTTAAGATGGAAATGGAGTTTTTTAAAAGACGATGACTGTGATAGTATACCCAATGTAAAAAGAATATATTTCAGAGAATTAACATTAGGCAACTCTGTCTTTATTAAAGTGGGTTCCAATCAAGAATGGCGTGTGGGGATTGTCGTTGGGAGAATTAGTAACCATTTGGGAAATTCAGGTAGATGATAAGTTTCTCTTTGTTCATATTGATCAATTAGAAATTATTGATAGGAAAATATTTCATTATATTTTTTACTTTTATATTGTTGGTTATAAATATTAAAGCATCATACATATTCTATCTTTCCTAGTTATAATAATAATTCCCCTTTCCAATTGTAATTGTTTATTATAATACAATATAATTACCCTTTCCCAATTGTAATTGTTTATTATATTCCAAAAATAACAATATTTCCCTCCCAAATGTAATTGTTTATTATATTCCAAAAAAAGAAATAATGACATAAGAATTTTTAATAGGTCCAAAAAAATCAATATAGATTGGGTACCAGGGTTTGTTAGGTTGTACCCAATAATTTTGTTTAACTTTTGGGAGTTTAGGCGCATTGATCATGCACATATTACATCTAAAAATCATTTCTTTAATATCTTTATTGACTCCTGGCCACCAAAATACCTTTCCATAGTATCTAACAACTACAAATAATATATAACGTACATTTGCAGTTTACCTTGATATTTGTAGTTTAGTCAAACCGTTTTTATTTTATAATATTTTTTAAGATAGGATCTAAAGACAGACTTGACATGCGGGTAGCTAACCCCTTCTCAGCAGTAGTCAGGTTAGGCACTCTTTTGAGAAATTATTTTTTATTAGTATTATATTATAGTATTGGATTTTTTATAGTTTTTTTTTAAGAAGTTAATTTTAAATTTAAATATTTTTTTAACTTTCTCTTTTTTCCAGAACGATTTTTAATTTCATCACTACGAAAAAAAAAAGTGGAGAATTCATAGGGTAATAATATTAGGAAGATTTGAATAAATTTATTTCAAACAATTTTTCAAGTATGATAATCTCATGTTATAATATATATTCGTATAACGGCTAACTCAATATTTTTTCCAGAAAATTTTTTTCGCAAGCCTGAAAATTTTGCTTATAGAAGAAACAAAGGTCTGGACATACATTATCGAAATATCAAAGCTTAGTCAATATTTTTTTGAAACATTGAGTTGGCCGGTTTTAAAAATCGGCTCAAATCGAGCCGTTTTACTTTTCTTCTCTTCTCTCTTCTTCTCTTCTCTTCTCTTCTTCTCTCTCTTCTCTTCTCTTCTCTTCTCTTCTCTTCTCTTCTCTTCTCTTCTCTTCTCTTCTCTTCTTCTTCTTCTCTCTCTCTCTCTCTCTTCTTCTTCTATTCTCTTCTCTTCTTCTTCTCTTCTTCTCTCTCTTCTCTTCTTCTCTTCTCTTCTCTTCTCTTCTCTTCTTCTTCTCTTCTCTTCTCTTCTCTTCTCTTCTCTTCTCTCTCTTCTCTTCTCTTCTCTTCTTCTTCTCTTCTCTTCTCTTCTCTTCTCTTCTCTTCTCTTCTCTTCTCTTCTCTTCTCTTCTCTTCTCTCTCTTATACGCGGTAAAAAAACACGTTTGTGGAAATAAAACACATCGTTCGTTATTATATATATAGTAATATAATATTGTATATAGAATTTATTTAATTATTATCTGATAATGTAATAAAATTACTCTTTTATTTATAGCGAAGTTAGAAAATAAATATCAAAATTAAGACATTTTTTGATATTTAATTGAAATATCGTCGTTAATATAAATAAATATAAATTTTCGGGGTAAATTAAAATAATCTCCCCATTATGCTGCAATAATTATCCGAAAGTCTCGATCCGGTTGAGAGGTCTATCCGCCGCCAATACGTTTCGCAAATTGAGGAATTGTGATCCCGGTTCGATATAAATGACTACTTCTAACATCATCCATATCTTTTTTATTAATTTATTTATTAAATCAAATTATTTAATACTTAGAAAATATATAAAATAGTCTGAGTAAGATGGGAAAAAAAGATTAAACACTGCTGCTAATGTTCCTGAAATCTGAGCTTCCAATCAAATTACAGTTGCCGTTTTATAGATAAAATTTTGTTAGAAAATAATTGGTAAATTCAAATCTTATGACTTTTAATTGACGTGAGATATAGTATATTTATAGTCAACATAAAGTTTACAAATGTTTATAGTTTATTTCATACACTTTAAAAGCCGAAATGTGGTGGCATAGCATTTTAAGAAAAATTCTCATGAATTTTCAGAGGAAGAACATCATATAAATTGTATATTCAATGATCGTAAAAATATAACCAATATAGTTTATGGAAAAATACAAAAATATAATCAATATTTTTTTTTCTTTACTAGATTTAGTTGTTCCTCTGTGTGTTAGATTGATCTTCTAAAACTTCTAAGAAAATAAATATAATTTATTATATAAATTTTCTGTTTATAATATTGAAAAAAAATTAGATATATATATGATTTTAATTTTGCCTTAGCTCTGATTATATATTTATTATTGTATACTATAAATACAAGTGTAATCCTGCAAAATAGACTTTTTTTGTACTAATCTACCCCTGTAGCCTGTTTTAAATTGATTTAATAAATAGAATTAGAAATATTATTTTGACTTAAGTTTTTTCATGATTTTTTTACCAATTAATATATAATTTTGTTCATCAGATAGAAGGTATAATATATTAATTCTATATCTAAAGAAATATAATAATTATTTCTACAGTGTCTAGCTCAAATTTTTTTTTAAATATTAAGGCTGGCTATGTTAGTAGGCCTGATTAAGTAATTTTCGTCCTAAGGAATTTATTAGAGAGTTACGTCAAAAATAGATGAGGGCTTATGAAAAGTAAGAGCAAAATAAAGAGTTAGATAGATTATTGACTCAGTCTAGGATACTCTGTCAGCCACTAGCTTAGAGATGTGAGATTATTAACGAATAATAAATTAATTAGATTTATGTATATTACCTTCAGGTATTCGGCCTTGTGTTATCGATGAAAAAACGAAAGTTAAAATAAGGAACATCTGTTTTTTTTAAATTTAATAAGTGTTTTAATTAGTAGACAATATATAAATAAGGATATTACATACCATAAGGAACATAGAATTAATTTGTACCATTTAAATAAAATTTTTATCGAAAAAAGAGTTTGAAGTTAATATATTTTTCTATTTTTAAAATTAATATTTATTTTACGTTTCAATGTCCTCAACCTTTAATTATAATAATATTTAAAATAATAATTAATAAATTTTACTATTTATATTTTTGTTAAAATTTAACTTTTTTTTTAATATGAGAGAAATCAACTTGAGATATAATTTACGAAAAAAAAAAAATTTATTTTTTGATTTGATAATTTAAGTCTTGACCTCTAAAAATGGATATTATACAAAAAAAAATTGAAGAGAATTATATTAATTAAACAGTATAATTCATATAAAAAAGCTTGGTTTTATTTCCGAAAACGCCCTTTAAATTCTTTATGGGGCCAGTTTTCCCTGTGATTTTTCTTTTCCATAGTTTGACGGTTCTGAGTATCAATATTTGTAAGATTCATTTTTTTCTCGTACCTGCCGTTATCACATTTATCCATGTCATCTTTGAGCCTTGATCCTCCTATTCCTATGAAGGTGCATCTCTTTACACATCATCTTTTGTCTTACGATCCACATGCCCAAACCATCTTAGTCTACTCATTACCACACCAATCATTACCCAATCTTGGTCTTCCTTGCTAGTTTTTCTCTCTCTCAGATATACCTCACATTCCACTTAATCATCCTCATCTCTGTTCTTTCTAATTTGGTCTCGTGGGTAGCTTTCAGCCCATGTTTCGCGCCATAAACTAAACAACTCCTGACATAGCTTACGTTAACTTTTCACTTTAACTTCAGAGAGACTTTTTTTAATTTGCTAGAATAGACAACATCTCTTCGAACTTCTTCCATGGTTGTCTGACCCTTGCAACAGCAGCAGAATATACACCATCATCTGCGTTTAGCATATCAACCAAATAACAAAACTTATCCACTTTTCCCAAAGATAACCAATTACCAATAACCAAACCACTATTTTCTACGATATCAGTGTACTTTTTTTATGCACGTTCCAGGTATAAAAGTCATTATTGCTATCATCAAACTTCCTTTTTTTTCCTGCTACATTTATTAAGGACCCATTTGTGGCATCTGGTGCATTGGATTGAATTTCTAGCAACTCCTTTCCCACATAATACACAAGGCTAGGTCGAATTCCTCCATCTTAAGATTTTTCCTACCTATCATCACCTTTGTCTTTGCTGCATTTATTTTCAAGCCTTTTGCATCCATAGCCATCTACCATCTACTAATTTTATCCCTGAATTCTTCCTCACCGCTCGCCACTAATTCAAAGTCATCTGCATATAATAGTTCCCAGGGAAGTCCTTCGCCTATCCTAGCCACCACATCCATTACTAAGATATATAATAATGGACTCAGCACGGATCCATTATAAAGTCCTATCTTTACTTCAAAGCTTTCACTGTCTCCACCATCCGTCCGCACCGCAATTTGTGCTCCCACATACATTGGTATCACTGCCATAATAAACAATTCTTCTACGCCTGATTTTCTCAAGGCCCATCTAGTAACCACGCGCGTCACCTTGTCAAATGCTTTCTCCATATCAACAAACGCAAAATACCGTTTCTTTTACTCTGACCATAAAAATAGCATCTATCGTGCTTCACCATGGTGTAATACCAAATTGAATTTCATCAATTTTAACTTGTTCCCTTATCCGCTTTTCTAACACCCTCTCAAATACTTTCATTGCATATTCAAAGAATTTAATAGCTCTATAAGACCTCAATCTAAATGATCACCTTTTCCCTTGTTTACTAGAATGATTATCTTCACCAATCCTACAGAATAATTCTATCTGTGACAATTTGATTGGCTAAATTCGTTAACCATTTAATTCTTAAATCATCATAACCTTTAATCATCTCTGATACCACCCTCGTTATACCCAGTCCTTGCCAAATTTATGCCCTGGATTTTCAACCTCTGCAAAACTTATTATCCCATTCATTTTTCTCGTTCAAAAATTGAGTTTAAAAGCGATAAAAGCATTTATTCCTTTCTTTTATCGTCTAGTAATCATTAATATGTTATATATTTTATAAAAATTTTACTACTGAGATATTTCTATACACCAGCTCCCGTTACAAACCATGAATATAACCGACTTTCTTATTTCTCACGTATTGCGGCTTAAATTTGTAAAGATAAAAAGAACCTTTTTTTACAAACGCGGTAAAAACATAAGGATTTAATAAAATGAAGGAATCCATTCATGGAATGGCGGAGCAACCAAATCAAGGTTCTTACCGGCTACAAAATAGAAGGCAATATCACGATGAAACAATAACCCAAATCGCGGAAGCTCTTAATCGCTTACACATGCAATTTTAAAGAAAGCCCATATTTATTTGTAGCGATCCACCTTACCTTAGGCATGAAATCTACAACTTTAAATAGTAAGCTACTGTCCATAACTCTTATGTCGTATCAAGAGTACAGACAAATAGCGAAATATGAGGAATTGGAGAAATCTTTGGCCAATAAAATCCTAAGGATTATCACACTCAGCATACGTACAACCCATCAGTGTACCTACATCCCTCAATACATAACAATAAATAGTAACCTGGAGACGGCATTAAAATCATATCAAACCATTTTAAGTATCAATGTTATATCTAATTTTGTTAAAACGGTTCTATCAAGATTTTAGCCAAAATAATATTATATAAGCGTCAAGATTTGGCAAATATGAGAGTCTAACTTCTGCCATCTAAGCCAATTTTCGAGGCTTATTTTGGATTATAATCCTAATTAAGCTATTTTTAAAAATCGACCCATATTGTGTCGTTTAACAAAAAAATACTCCCAGAAATATCGAACGAAGTCTCCCATATCCATATTGAACAAAAATTTATGTAAGAAATATAATTAGCGACACCTATTTAAAACCGTTGACTACCATTCAAATCGTGCACGGATTAGACTAATATCTTATTAGAGAACGATTACACGCATACACTCCACAATACGCGTTTAGAGCTATACTAATAGTCGATAGCGATAAATCTATCGTAGAAAGAGGTTTAACAGAGATATCTCTAGGGTCTTTAATTTTAAAAACAACTAAATATACATCAGATAATAAGTAGCCATCATTTTCAAAATCACCTAAATTATAAATGAAATTTGTTTCGAAGATAATCACTTACCACTATACAAAAAATAGATTGATGATGGTTCACAAAATACAAGAGGTTGTTAGTTTATAGTTATCATTAATAGATGGATATGGTAAAAGATTAAGTCACCATTATGTTTACAAACATTAATGGTGATTTGTCAAAACATTAACGATATCTTAATGGGAATGACATTATATGAATAGGAATATTTGTCATGGCACATTAATTTATAAATCATGATAAAGTTTTTTTTTAATTGTTGGGTTAAATAAATCTTAAAATATTTTGTTAGACATCTTTCTTACAAGATTCACAAAGGTTAGAGTACCCTCAAGATTTTACTCTATAATCCTTAGACGACTTCAGTATCTAAAACTTAAGCAACTTCAAAATAGAAATCTATGAAATAGAAGGTATCCACGAAAGTGTATAGCCTGGCTTCAGGCCAACTAATTGTTTCAATAAAATTTCACGAATTGGTAATAAATTGCCTAGATAAATGGTTAACATATATACTAAATGATGAACGATTGTTAAATAAAGTAAAACTAAGTGGGTTTCTACAGTTGGAAGTAGAAGAGGTTAAAAATGTCTATTCTGAATTATAGCAGCTTTGGAGAGTATGCCGTTTCTCAGCTCCTTTTGATAATCTGTATTAATATTTTGAGAGAGAGATGATTTTAGGTAAAAGATTAAGATGAGTATTCAAAAATTAGTACTAGATTTACTATAAAAATATTATGAATCTGCCAAATTCTGCCTAATCATATTTTCCATGGTGGGAGTTTCAACTCCAAAAGACCTTCCTATCTCCAAGACATTTTATGTAGCAATACTTATTAAAGTTACGATTTAGATTTTTATATAATAACACACTAACTATACTATCATTCATTTTCTTCAGTCATTGTGTAATTTATTTTTTTGAAATTTTGCCATGAATCTTTGAACGTAAATACTATTTATATTCGTTTATGATAGATTTTTTTATAGATATAATAAATTACTCAAAAATTAATAGCAAAATTTTTCTAAAAATATATAGGGTAGGTTAAACATGTTTTAATAAATTTTTCGATAAAATCATATAATATAATATTATATAGAATTTAATTAGATAATAAAATTTAATTTGTTAGCAAAGATTGAAAAAAATAAATATCGTTATTTATTTGAAATCATCATTATATAAATATTATAAATATTATAAATTTCGTGGTTAAAAATCTCCCAATTATGCTGTATATGCTAAAGCCTTGATCCATTGAGAGGTCTATCTAGGAATATTCTTCAATTGAGAGTGCCTTTGAAATAGATAACTACTTCTAACATGTTCCAAATCTTATATTTATTTATTTTTAAATCGTACTATTTATACTTATAGAGAAAAAAAATATATATATAATTGATTAAGTAAAAAAAAAGTTAACATTTGTTACATTCCTGAAATCTGAGCTTTGACTCAAACTACAGTGACCGTGCTATTTATAAATTCTGCTAAAATATTATCGGTAAATCCAAACCTTATGAGTAGTGTCGTTATAAACGGCTAACTAAATATTCCATCCAGAAAAAATATTGCCTACGAGCAAAATCTTCAGGATTTGAGTAATATTTTTCTGGATGAAACGAGCCGTTTAGCAATACTACTTGTGAGTTTAATGACGTGAGATGTATAGTTTAGACATAATGTTTAGCAGGAATGTGTGGCATGGCATTTTAAAATAATATATATATAAATATTCTCATGAATGTTTGAAGAAGAATTCTCATATCAAATGTAATAACCAATATTATTTATGGAATTACTAGATTTAGTTATTTCCCATTGATAGCTGGATTGGACTTCTAAAATTTTTTACGAAAATAATATTAATTTATTTAATAAATAGTATCAGGGATATTTATTTTGACTTAAGTTGATTAAAATTTGAATTTCTTTATTAAATTATAATATAATTTTTCTTCAAGATAGAATTCTCTATCTAAGTGAAATACAATAATATTTTCTGTATTTGTGTCTTGCCAATGTTAAGGCTGGCCATGAACTTAGGCCGGATTAAATAATTAGTGTCCCTAAGTAATTTACTGGAGGGTTAAGTCATACCCCCCAAAGTGATATTCCATTTTTACAACCTTAAGGACATGGTATTATTGTCCTTGAGTCCTTTGGTAAAAATGTGGACTAGTGGTTTATGGTCCGTGATGATAGTAAATATAGTCCCATCCAAATATTCTTGAAATCTTTTAATTGCGAACATTATGGCAAGAGCCTCACGCTCAATATTGGTGTTATTTATTTCGGATTTTGCCAAGGTTCTAGACGCAAAAGCAGAGTTTTTCTTTGATATCTTTCTCTGTGTAAAATAGTACAGCCCCTAATCCAGATTTGGATGCATCAGTCGCAATCCCAAAAGGTAATTCCGGATTAAAATACGTGCTGGCGGAACACTAATCAACTTCTTTAAATCATTAAAACTTCTGGAATGTTCTAAGTTCCATTTCCATCTTTCTTTGTTGACCATTTTGTACAACGAATCAGCAATATCAGCGAAGTTATTCAAAAATTTTCAATAATAACCAGCCATTCCAAGAAATGTTGACAATACAGCACCTAATTTTGGTTCTGGCATTTTAATTATTGCTTCTATTTTATCACGGTTAGCATGAATTCCCTTATCATCTATATCGTGACTTAGGAACTTAACTTTGTTTTTAAAAAATAAACTTTTGGCGAAGTTAGTTACTAACCCGTACGATAATATTCTCTCAAAGACCTTTTTGATGTTGTTAAAATGTGCTTCATCGTTATTTCCAGTTATTAATAAGTCATCAATATAAAATATGACATCTTTCATATCACCGAAAATCTGATCCATGATTTGTTGGAATATAGCAAATGAAGTTTTCAACCCAAAAGAAACTGGTAAATTGGCAATATCCCATATGTGTAGATATATTCAAAACTTTCTGCTATTTTTATCGATCGGAACTTGTAGAAAAGCATTTTTGAAATCGATTTTGGTAAATTATTTTCCTTCTGAAAGTTTAGCTTTAAGATCATTTATACGTGTGGAAGTGGGTATCTAAGGTCTTCGAGAGCTGGTTTTATAGTGTCTTTAAAATCTGCGCAAAGCCTGATACTCCCATCATCTTTATATACGGCGGTTATAGGACTAGCTCATCGCACGTCATTTACAGGCTGAATAATTTTTTCGTGTATCCATCTTTTCAGTTCTTCGCCAACAAGATCAATCTTTGAATACGGTATACGTCTTGGTGGTATTATTTTAGGTTGGGCGTCACATCTTAAATGTAATTTGATATTTACTTTGTTAATTGGTTCGCTAGTAAATTTGGATTCACAATCTTTAATAAGTTTATTGATTTAGTCTTCATAATTGATATCGATATTTCCTATGAACATTGATCCAGATTCTTCCTAATAATGCGTTCTTTCTCGACTATACAACTACTGCTAGTAAATATTTAGTGATTCCTTCATAACTTACTTTAACCTGAGTTGTCCCGATGATTTTAATCAAGTTTTCGTCGTAGGCTGTAAGCCGCAAACTGGATTTCTTCATTTCTCTTATACCAATTTTTTTTAGCCATATCATGAGGTATGACGCTAAATTTTGATCCAGTGTCGACCTGCATAGTAGTAATATTATTAAATCTCAAAGTAGTCATAAAAGCACTGTTATCATCTTTGTCTGTATTTTCAGCCAGGTTGTTGACATTGAAATTATTCTCATTATTATCTTTGGCAGTGTCAACTTTATTTTCCCCAATTTCTTCAATGTTCATATTACAATTATTACTATGGTAGAAGTTTTGATTAGCATACTGGATTTGTTTTCTTTAATTAAAATCCTTCCACCTATTATCGTCATATTCGATTTCTTTTCTTTGGTTAAAATCCTTCCGATTACGATCGTCATATTCGATTTGTTTTCTTTGGTTATCATTATTATGCCACCTGTTGTTTCCTTCTTAACTTGAATTGTTGTTGTAAGATCGGTAATTATTATGATTTTGATCGTCACATTGAATCTGCCTCCTCTGATTATAATTAAACCAGGCGTTGTTCCTACCATAGTTGTTGTTATAAGATTGATGATTATTATTATGAAAGTTTCTGTTGCTGTTGTTATACCGATAATTGTAATTTTGATAGTTACTATTATTATACTGATCATTTCTATAGTTGTTATTATTATAATTGTTATTGTTTCTAACGTTACTAAAATTCTTATTCCTGTTGTCGTTAATATTACTAAAATTGTTATCAACATGATTTCTATTCCTACTATCAAAATTTTGCCTCGAATAATAATTAGGTCTATTATAGTTACTATTAATCTCATTCCTATTAGAAATACTTTGGGTATCTATTCTTATCATTATTTCTATTATTGTCACTATTTTTATTATTTTTTATCCCTACAAACATAATTAACATTGTCAATTTCTGATTGTTAATACTATCTAATTTTCTTACCATTTCAATCATTTCATCTAATGTGTAGTTAATATTTTTATTTAATTTATTTTTTATATTGTCATTTACACTAGATGTTCTCAATATTTCTTTTATGCGCTCATCATTAATAAAATTACATTGTCTACTTAATTTAGACAATCTAAAAAACCAATCCAAAAAAGATTCATTAATACCTTGTGAAGCAAGATTAAACTTCCCAGTCAATATCCAAACATCTTGACTGGGTAATAAAAATTTTAATTTTTTTAATAATAATTTTATAATCTTTGATATCTTCCTTAGTACATAATGACTTAATTTTATCGTATAGGTCATCAGATAAATTGCTCATCAATGTTTCAATTTTTACTGAGTCGGATAAAATTGTTTGAGAGAAATAATCGTCAAGTCTTTACTAAGTATATGTCCGTCAAGGGTCCCTCCAACTTTGGGAACTTAACTTCCCTGTTGGAGGATATGCTAATTTTATCATCCATAATGCAGATTTTTATTTTAAAAACTTATTTAAATTAGCAAAGATACATATTGTCACCATTACATATTCATTTTTTTTCTAAATTGCAAATTTTTATTTTTAAAACTTAAATTACATTAGCATAAAGAAAAATTTTTTTTTTACCTTGTGTGTCCTGAATAATATTTATAATTTATTACATAATTACAAAAAAAAATTTTATTTTTTTATATTTATCGGGATATGCACAATATATGTGAGATTTTTTTATATATCATTGTAAGTTATCTTTCCGGGCCACCATGTTATATAACAATAACGGTTTTAAGTTATAATTATATTATTTTAAAACAAAAACCTTCGGTTTCGGCAACCAAGCCATTTGAAAGGATACACATAGACTATGTGGGTCCATTCTTTACAAGAAATTGGTTGACAATAGTCGATGCTTACAGTAAGTTTCCAATCATTGTTCCTGTTAAAAATATTACGACCGATGTTACTTTAAAAGAAAATTTTAAAACTATTTCGTTATATGGAATACCCGAAACTATAGTTACCGATAAAGGCACTAACTTCACAAGTAGTGATTTTGAAAAATTTTGCAGTGATTATGGTATCAAACATGTGCTCACATCTGCTTATCATCAACAATTCAATTGCCAGGTAGAGCGCAAGGTAAGAACGTTCAAAACACATATGAAAAGGAATATCAAAATTGACAGACATTGCACTTCAAATTTTTATTTAATTACAGAAATACGCGTAATGACATTACAGGAGTTACACCGTCTAAGAGGATGTTCAACCGTGATATGAGAGTGAAATGGTACTTATTGAGACCGTTTGTGGACAAGGAGAATAAAATAAACATTACTTTATCACGAAATAGAACTTTCAATACAGGAGATTTTGTTTGGTATAAAGTGCAAGGGAATGACACGTGGGACAATTAATTTGAAGGAAAGCGACACTATGTTCCAAGTCTATACAGAAAAAGGTATTACAAGGAAACACCTGGACCAAATATAAAAGAGAGAATGCTATACTATGCATACCATGACTCTCCTAAGAAGGACGGAAGTGAGGACAAAAATATTAAAACTATTGATAAAAATATTGTAATACCGACTCCAAGACCGATACGAAGTAGACAAAAACGTGTTTACTAAAAGATTATATAACTTAGTATATTAAAACATGTAAAAATAAATTAAATACTAAAACATGTAAAAATAAATTAAAGACTAAAACGCAAAATAAAAATAAAAAATAAAAACGCTAAAAATATTATCTAACAATCTTGTTGATTTATCATCCTTTTATTATTCTAACATCCATATTTGATCAATTCTCTAATTATTCATATATTCTGAAATCGTATTTAATAATGATAATTTTACAATGGTGATAATAACAATTTTGTAAAATTGACAATGATAACGAAGGAGCTTGACGATGAGCCAGCGTACTCAAAACGATATTTACAAACCAACGTGAGAGAATCAAGCCAACGACTACAATGACTTATGAACGACTTGAACAATCAAAATGAACAACCATTGGAACGACATATTTTCTATGATAGCTCAGATGGATCATGGGAAGGCTTTTCAGAAGAAGGGGAATGTTGATTGATTGATTTTTTTATTTAACTAAAATTGTTATTATAGCCTTAAAATATATATTTCGTTTAAATTGTTTTTTTATAATATATATATATATACCTTATTTTATATTTATTTTTAGTATCATTTTTTTTTATAATATAATAATTATAACTTAAAACCGTTATTCTTACCATCGTTATTTTTATATAACATATAATTTAAAATATGCCAAGATTAATAGCAAACACTGGAATACAAATAGTTTACTTAAAAGATACGATAATTTAAAATATTCGGAGAATAAGGATTAGACACTAAGACGAATATATATTTATTGTTAGATAATATGTTGATGTTGTAATTAAATTCTTATTAAAGATTTACCTTTAACTTTTATTTTAAGGGGATGCGAGAGATAATACAGCCTTATTGATCTGATTATGGTGAATAAGATACGCATAAGCTGATAATATTTAGTAAAATATTAGGTTGTTGATTAACCAAAACTTTAGTAAAAAGTAATGACTTTTATCGTTAAAAAATTCACGCTCAATTAGAAATCGGATTTTTATTTTGGAGATTTAAGTCCAATTATGCATCATTTTTCTAAGAATAGCGGGAAAAAACAAGGGAAATACCAATGAAGAAATGATGAAGATTATTTTGAATTGCTTTAATGAAAAGTAGAATTTACTGATATATCTTTTAGAAATAAATATTAACATTATTCTTTTTAATTGTTATATAGAAGCGACTAGAAATGTAAAAATAATATCATAGATAAAATGTATTTAACTGTTAAAATAATTAAAATTAAGACTTATTTTTATTATATTCTTTAAAAAAATATATATTTGATAAAATATAATAAATAAAAAAATTTTGTTCATTTCCCCATAATTGCTTAAATTATTATCGAAAGCTTGCCCATGTCTTGAAATGACAGCTATCTATCAAGAATTCTTCCCCAAACCCTGTCAGAAGTAGAAAGGTTCTGAATCACGTGGGGTTCTGAATTATATATTTTTAATTAAAATTATGAAAGATATTATTAAAATTATAATAAATGCTAACCATGTCTAATAACCGGGCCCCAAGCAATGACATAAATAATACGACTGACGATTCATTCATTAAAAGTGTACATCAATACAAATGAGCTGGAGATGCCATCTTGGTTACATTAATCATTATTAAATTTTGAAGGAGAGCCTAATTTATTCCTATATCAGATGCAAACTTTATTAAAGAATTACCGTATCATCGAGATAATAAGGAAGCAAGTTATCAATTTAATATTAGTTTTTAACATGACAATTATTACTATATGTGTTACCAAAATGGCGGGTCCAGCTGATTTGCTTTTAACGACGCTTAAAAATGCATTTTAATGAATGAATCGTCAGTCTAGGTATTATATATGTCATTGGCCCCAAGACGTAGCAAATCTAGCTTGCCTGACATTGTCTGAATCTAGATTTATTTTTACGCTAAATTATAATGATTAGTAAGTTTTAAATTCTAACACTTATGTATTAATTAGAATTTCCCTTATTTTTATTTTTAAATAAAATTTCCATTTTTTTAAATAAGTTTCATCAAGTTGTAAAGGCTATATTCCATTGTTCCTGAATAAGTTTTTTTGTTAAATTCACAATTGTGGCGCGTTATGAATAGAATGTGTGAGAAATTATGTCTTGTCAGTTCAAATCTCATTGACTTTTATAAGATTTAAACTTAGCATAAAAATCATAAAATGAAACATGAGATATTGGCAGATTTAAAAGATGCTTTATTTATTAAGATTAATCCAATATTATTGACAGATTTGAATAAAAAGTGACCAAAAATAATATAACAAAAAAACATTTTTATGTTAGAAGCACAAGAAAGATCTAGAATTTTTTTTAAATTAATAATTAAGATTCTGTTTTGATCGCAAAAGATTTAATAAATAAATTTCAAAAGTAAAATTCAATAATAGATTCATTTAGAATAATTTATAATAGATATACTTTCAGTTGCACTGCATTGTGTTATCGACGAGGAAATGAATGCGAAAGCAATTAGTATCTGAATTGTCATTATGAATAATAATATTTATAAAACATTTATGTAATTCAAATTTATTTTTTTTAAAATATAACACATACCCATATGAATAGTGAATTAATTTGTAACATTTTTATAAGTTATTAATAAGTTAAACCAGTAAAGTATATCAAATGTAACGAAATAATTATTTTTGTAACTAAAATTTTCCAAAATATTTTGCTCTTTTTAAGTAGTTTCTAATGTCCTTGACTGTCAGAAAATTGCATTAATTTTCATCATCTTTTGTTTTGAATAATTGTATTGAAGTCAATGTTTTCTCCAAATAATATGGTATTTCTACATTTTTAGATAAATATTTTTTTAAAAATTGATAATTTATATAAATTTTTAGCCAAAAAGTGATTATAAATTATAATCAAATTAATTTTTACTAAATTGTCTAGCTTTTAAGCCAATAAACTCTTTCTTACTTATAATAATAGTATGCCCTGTCCAAACAAAAAAAATCAGCAATGTCCTTGACATTATATTTATTCGATATTAAAAATACAATTTGTTTAGTTTCATTTTATTATATTATTTTTACCTAAAATATTATGCATATACCTTAGTAAGTAAAATTTAATTAATCTTCAATAACTCTTATAATTTTATGATTGTTATTAATTTTTATTCTATTTAGTATTTTACAAAATATTATATGAAAATGATTTTAAACCATTTTTCAATTGTAGTGTAAATAAATATGAAAAGAGAATAAAATATATCAAGAGTTAGATGCATTCTCATCTAAAATATGGCCGGCAAGTTGAAAATCTATACTGGCAACAAAAAAAAAGCTAAATGAGAAATATGAAATGTAACGGCCCCCTTTCTTGAAATCATAATAAAATGTATAATAGTATCTTTAGCACTCCTTGTTAAAAACAAAAGTTTGGTGAATGTCAACGAACCAGTCAGTTTCAGTTTAGATGAAACGATGGTGGTAAGAGGTTTAGTGGTTCGTTTTTTAGCAATCAGGTTATGGTTCAGAGCTCAGTCGTCACCGATAAAATTTAAATATATTTAGAAATCAGATAACTATCTTTCTTTTTATAAAATTATCAAATTAAATATAAGCAATTCTATCAACTTCAGTTCCTTGCCAGAAATGATTATCCAAAGCAGGTAGACCTAATAATATATGAGAGAAAATGAATATCAAGTAAAATGCATGTGTAATTGAGTCATGTCTTAAAATAAAATATCAAATGCAGAATAATTTTTTTTTAGCCTAATCATGAAATGAAGCTTATTTTTATAATATCAAATACATTTTAATGTGTTAATTAGTTATTTATATTATAAATTTATTATTTCTATATTTGTATTTTGTTTTTTTATATTGGCATTCAAAACCAATAAAAATATTGTTAGGTTGGGCCTTTATTTTCATCCTTTTTCCCTTGGCATACAAATTTTTACTACATTTATGCTAAAAGATTTAGACATTAACGAACCAAAATTATATCTCTCTCTACGGTCAAAAAAATGCAAAGTTTAAATATAGGTATGACTACTTAATAGGTTTTTTGGGGAACCTAAAACTGGCCATGATATTTTAAACGGTTAATTTGTGTCAATATATATTTGATTTGTTTTTAAAATATATGTTATTGTTGCCAAATATTTATCTTAATAAATGATTTATTTATAAATTTAATGACATATTTAATATATATCTTGTCACTACAATATCTCACATATAAACACCCCACTCTATGACAATGTTGAAAATATATCAGAATAAGCGAATAGAAAAATATTTGAGAATTTTTCCGAAAGAATTTGATTCCCTGAAAACATTGCATAGAGCGGTGAACTTAGCGTCTACATGACAGAAAATTATTTGGAGGCGAACACCTCACCTCCAAAACCTACATCTATCCCTCTAAAAATTAATTCTACCACCCTCGTCGGCCATATTTCCACATTATTAATTCCACGTTTTTAATTATAATTGGCACTCCCTTCATATATATTTGAAAAGAATAACTTAAGTTATCATTACTCTAGCAACCAACTTTCAAAAAATTGTGAATGTAAAAAGATTTATTTTTTAAGAACATGAATTATATTAAAAAACTCCCTCATTTACGATAAATGCCTTTATTATTACACTATAAAATTAGAGTAAAAAGTTATCCAGAAAGTAAGTTTTATTTGAAATACAGTGATCAATGATTGAATGATATAGTCCTTGTTTAGCAATATCGTTGTTATTTAATAGGTTTATATTAAAAGTATTAAATAATTTTTTTTTTACAGCAAATATAATTTGCCGATGAAATTTATATTTTTATATAAGGGATATTGGTAATTAATAAATTTTCTAGAAATAATTTTTTTCGAATGCATTAATAGTTTTTATTCATAAAAGGTGTTGTATTCTCATAATGTAAATGTTGCAAAGAGAGATAATTGCAATAAAGCAAAATAAATTTTATTTAAGAAATTTCATATGTAAAAAGTTTTACAATTCATATCTTATATATATATATGTATTTAGTTTTACAAAATAAATTTCTTTCAAAATAAATTGAAAAAAAAAACTAATGTCCAATTTATATATCACAATTGAACAAAATAGAAATTTATAAATATTACCTAAAACAGTAGACAATACCAATCGAAATTGAAATATTATTGAAACATTAAAATAAAATATTATTTAACAACAATAACTTAAAGAAAGAAAGAAAGAAAGAAAGTGTGTTTATCAAATAAGTGTATGTTTAGTGAATAGTATATAGGTGGCTAAAAAATCCACTATTTTTTTAAAAAAATATGGAAAATCACCTTTGTATAATAATTTTTTGAGCATTTTTTTTTATAGCTTTTTTATATAAATAATAAGAATTCTGAGATAATTTTATCGAAGTCTTCCTATCTCCAAGCCAGACTACTTAAAATAGTCACGATTTAGAATTTTATTTAATAATATATTATTCTATCATTCATATTCTTCAGTCATTTTGTGATTTTTTTTTTGTAATTTTACCATGAACCCTTTGAAAGTAATATTTTATATCTTTTATTGACAGAATTTTTTCAAAAATTAATGGCGAAATTGTGTAAAAAATTGATGGAGCAGGTTTAAACATGTTTTAATAAAATTTTCGACAAAATGATATTGTTATAAATATATTAAAAAAACACGCTTTATATAGATTTTTTTTTAAATAACACATTGGTGGAGATAAAAAAGCATTGGACATAAATAAATATAGTAATACTTATAATATGAATTTATTTACACTTATCTGATAAGATAATAAAAAATTTTAAATAATCTATGATTCATTAAATGAAGTTAGAAAATTAAATATCCAAAATATCAGACATTTTTTTAATTTTTTTTTTGAAATATCATCATAATATAAATTTTTGGGGTAAAAAGAATCTCCCCATTATGTTGAATTCCCTAAAGCCTCGATCCTTTGAAAGGTTTATTTACCAATATTATTCACTTCACACAAAAACATAGCTACTTCGCCGTTACATTACATATTCTCATTTAGCTTCTAGTATAGATTTTCAACTTGTCTCCATTTTAGAAGAGAATGCATCTAACTCTTGATATATCTTATTCACTTTTCATATTTATTTACACTACAATTGAAAAATGGTTTAAATAATTTACATATAATATTTTGTAAAATACTAAATAGTATAAAAATTAATAACAATCATAAAATTATAAGAGTTAAAGATTAATTAAATTTTACTAATTACATTAAGGTATATGCATAATATTGTAGGTAAAAATAATATAACAAAAATGAAATTAAACAAATTGTATTTTTTATTGAATAAATATAATTCAAGGACCTTGCTGAATTTTTTTTGTTTGGACAGGGCATACTATTATTATAAGTAAGAAAGCGTTTATTGGCTTAAAATCTAGACAATTTAGTAAAAATTAATTTGATTATAATTTATAATCACTTTTTGGCTAAAAATTTATATAAATTATCAATTTTTAAAAAAATATTTATCTAAAAATGTAGAAATACCATATTATTTGGAGAAAACATTGACTTCAATACAATTATTCAAAACAAAAGATGATGAAAATTAAAGCAATTTTCTGACAGTCAAGGACATTAGAAACTACTTAAAAAGAGCAAAATATTTTGGAAAATTTTAGTTACAAAAATAATTATTTCGTTACATTTGATATACTTTACTGGTTTAACTTATTAATAACTTATAAAAATGTTACAAATTAATTCACTATTCATATGGGTATGTGTTATATTTTAAAAAAAAAAAATTTGAATTACATAAATGTTTTATAAATATTATTATTCATAATGACAATTCAGATACTAATTGCTTTCGCATTCATTTCCTCTTCTATAACACAATGCAGGGCAACTGAAAGTATATCTATTAAAAATTATTCTAAATGAATCTATTATTGAATTATAATCTAAATTTGAAATTTATTTATTAAATCTTTTAGCGATCAAAACAGAATCTTAATTAAGAATTTTTAAAAAAATTCTAGATCTTTCTTGTGCTTTTCTAACATAAAATTTTTTTTTTGTAATATTATTTTTGGTCACTTTTCATTCAAATCTGAATAAATTCAATAAATATTGGATTAATCTTAATAAATAAGGCATCTTTAAAATCTGCCAATATCTCATGTTTCATTTTATGATTTTTATGCTAAGTTTAAATCTTATAAAAGTCAATGAGATTTGAACTGACAAGACATCATTTCTCACACATTCTATTCATAACGCGCCACAATTGTGAATTTAACAAAAATCTTATTCGGGAACAATGGAATATAGCCTTTACAACTTGATGAAACTTGTATAAAAGAAAAGAGAGGAAAGTTTATTTAAAAAATTAGCGAAAATAAGGGAAATTCTAATTAATACATAAGTGTTGGTAATTAAAACTTACTAATCATTATAATTTCGCGAAAATATCATTGTCAATTTTACAAAATTGTTATTATCACCAATTGTAAAATTATCATTATTAAATATGATTTCAGAATATATGAATAATTAAAGAATTGATCAAATTTGGATGTTAGAATAATAAAAGGATGATAAATCAACAAGATTGTTAGATAATATTTTTAGCGTTTTTATATTTATTCTCATTAAACCATGAAAAATATGGTTATAAAAAAAAATAAAAAATGAGATTAAATTTAACAGGTGCTTTTCAATCTTAGTTGATGGCTCATATGATGTTTCGAAATCAGAAGCAATAGCTTTGACAGTAAGATATGTTGAAAATAGTGAGACGCCAAAGCCTGTTGAAAGATTGATTGACATATATTGTACGGGAAATACCACAGGTCTCGATATTAAGCATAATATAATATCCAAACTTGGCTCGATAAATTTACCCCATGAATTCCTAGTTGGGCAAAGTTATGATGGCGCCTCAGACATGAGTGGAAGAATCAATGGTGTGCAGGCCTTAATTAGAGCAGAGGCGCCAAAGGCAGCTTTTATTTGGTGTTATTGTCATCGATAAAATTTAATCGTTGTTCAATTATGCCAATCAATTAAAGAACTTCGAAATGTTCTAGGAATACTAGATGAGATTTATATCTATTTTAATGGTGTAAAAAGATGTGAGGTGCTCAAAAAATGTCAGTGTAATAATCTGAAAAAATCGCAACGATTTCTACGCAACAAGAATACTACTCGGTACGGTAATAGTACCTTATTTATTTATATTTAAAATGTTTTTTTATTTAAAAGCTGGCTATCGTCATATAAAGTTATTGTTAATTCTTTTCTACTTTATGATGCCTTGAGGGCAGCTTTAACAAATTTAAAGGATTCTGAAGATCCTGTCACTTCCACTATGGATAGTGCTATAGTCTTTAGAATAAAAAAATTTGATTTTATATCTTATCACTTAGTGTTTTGGATAAAATATTGTTGATAACAAGTTTGGCTTGTACAAAATTGCAAACGATTTCGAAGGATATAGGGTTTGCAATAAATCAAATTCAATTGGCAAAAGATTGCTTGATTAATTTGAGAAGTATAATATAAATTATTGTCTTAATTATTTTTTAATCTAATAGATAATAACACTGAATTTTTGTTCAAAGGCACAAGATTTTATGAAGGAGACAAATCTACCTTTTGATTTTGAAAGTTCTAGACTTCAAACATTACAATCCAAAATGGAGAGGTATATATACTTTCATCATTAAAATAGATGTGTTTTATGCTGCACTCGATTTAATTATTATGCAGTTTAACGAAAGATTTAATGATGATTCGATGAAATTTTTACATCAAACATCATTTTTTACGCCAAATAATGTGGCAGAAAAATTAATTATTAAAGAAGATATCGAGGATATCTGTGAATTTTATAATTTAAATTCAAGTCAAATTTTCGAAGAAATGTTGAAGTCTAGAAATATTTATAAAATGGCCAAAATGAGGAATGTAATTATTACTCGAAAATTGTAAATTTATTTTATTAAAATATTTTTACCAATACATTATTTAGCTTCTTCTGATGATGATGATAATTCAGGGACTTACGATTCAGATTGGAAAAACTATTCATTTATTTTACCTTGTAGTCTACTTTTAAAATTTTCTGCTTTCCTAATTTAACAATTTTATATAAATATTTATTAACCATTCCTACAACCTCATGTACTGCCGAAAGAGTCATGAGTAAAATTAAATTAATTAAAACAACACTTCGTAGTACCATGAAAGATTCATTTCTCAATAATTTAACCATATTGTCAATGGAAAAAAATTTATTTCAACAATTAAATATTGATAAAGTTATAAAATTTTACGCTTTCTCTTCCCCTAATTTATGTAAATTATTATTTTAAAAATAATATTTATAAAGTATAT
Organism: Gordionus sp. m RMFG-2023; assembly: GCF_954871325.1. Lineage (NCBI taxonomy): Eukaryota > Metazoa > Nematomorpha > Gordioida > Chordodea > Parachordodidae > Gordionus > Gordionus sp. m RMFG-2023. Next base: position 1,132,181 of record NC_088778.1, read on the forward strand.
TTTTTTTGAATTTTATTTATATATATTAAAAATTGATGCAATAAAAATTATTTTTTATTTATGGGTGTCATAAAAGGGGAGGGGGTACTTTTCAAGGGGGTACTTTTCAGGGGGGGGGGGGGGGTATTCTGCTTCATTCGCTCAGAAAATGTAGGGGACACTGAATAATGTCATTCAATTAATCAAAACCACGTTTGGGTTCTAAGGTTTATAATTTTCATAATAATAATAATTTTAATACTTAAGTTTTTAATAAGAAATTGTAAAGAAATTTTTTTTTATAAAATAAGATTTTAATTAACTCGTTTAATTTCTCAGCCCTTTTTAGGCTATTATAAATATAGATAGAACAATATAATACTCTACATCAGCTCTGTCTGTGATTTACGGGTCTTGTCAAATAGTTCATAGGGTTAGGCGAAAACCCTTATAAAGAATTTCTTGCGGAAAATAGAGGCGAATTCATAAAGGTGCCATTTTAGGAACATCTATTAATTTTATATAAATTATTTATTATTATCTATAACTATATGCATATAGATGGCGTTAAATAATTTGTGTATATTTTAGAAAATAATTGCAAATTGTTTCAATAATAAAATTTTAAAACACGTTATTCTTTTCTTCTCCTAATAATTTTAGATTATCCTAATTTTAATAACCCCCCTATAACAATATATATAAACCTTGTATAAGATAAATAATTTATAAATGACTATCATCGCTAGTTAAACTTGTTTCTATAAATTAAAAATGATTATAATTCCTATGTCCCTAATGCTAATGCTATAACAAAACATTTAAATTCATTTGTTACAATTAATTTTTTAATTTGATATCAAATTTCATCAAAAAATTTTAATAAATAATGTTAGATTTAATATTATTGTTTTACATGATTTATTACTTAGAAATTCTGGAGTTTTTTTTAAATGGAATCATTGATTTAGTTACTTCTTAAACCCTGCAAATGTTACATCTAGCAGTTTCTGTTGATTCTTGGCAAATATGTTTCCATATATCCGCATTTTTTCGTCCTTCTCCCGACTGTATAGAATTAGATGGGAAATGCTTTTCTGATTCAGAAGTATCTATTATATACAATGGGTACATTTATTTAAATAAATCAAATATTGATCATTATAAAATGTGTGGCGATGGCCAAAGAGCAATAGAAAACGCTTAATTAGATTTTTAAGATTGGGGAAAACATAGCTAGCCATTAAAATCTGTTTCAAAATCATCAGATCAATCATCATGTCAGAAAAATTATGTATAATAAATTAAACTTGATATTAAGTTTAAGATAATTATTGTAATTTAGGTAAAATAAAGAACCTTATATATGTGTGTGTTAAAAATCGCATATTTAAATATAAACTTGGTTCATCCATAAAACAATTACTTGACAATTTTAAAAATTTAGGATGTGTCTTCTTCCATTAGGAAATTTTTTTATTAAATAGGAATAATTTTAAATAATTATTACACAAAATTTCGATTTTGAAAATAACTATTCGACTAATAATATATTTTTCTTATTCGATTCGAATTGTGTAAATACTAATCGAATTAAATAACGAATAATTTGTTTTAGGTATAATTCGTGCGAACAGAATGTGAGCGACATTAATCGTATTTCAAAAATTTTATATTATTTTTCTGTAGGAAATATATGGGAATGCTTATCAGTAAATAAAAATAAGTTTATTTTTAATGTTGTGTAGATACGAATGTTCTCGAACACTATACCTTATAAAGTCAGTACTTTGTGCCATATTTTAATTTTTAGATATTAATCACAAGATAAATTTAGAACACCCTTGCGGTGTTCAAATCTTTACTAGTTGACAATTTTAGCGGGATCAATTTTCGAAGTCCAATTTTCTGGGAGAAAATTTTTTGGTTTCCGAATTTCGCAGAATGACGATTCTTTGCTGGTTAAAAAATTTTTCAAAATGGCAAAGCCAGACTAGTGGGCTTAAAATTAATTAAGAATTTTTATTTTTAACATCTACCATCAAAACGATATATTCAGATTTTAACCGTGATAAGGACAAAATGATCAGTGAATATATTTAATCAACTCTTGTCCGGGATTAAAGGCGAAAATAAAATTTGAATAGGTATCTATCACCCATATCAAGGAGGCGTTGGGAATAAAGAAAAGAAAAGAAAAAAAAAGAAAAGAAAAGAAAAGAAAAGAAAAGAAAAGAAAAGAAAAGAAAAGAAAAGAAAAGAAAAGAAAAGAAAAGAAAAGAAAAGAAAAGAAAAGAAAAGAAAAGAAAAGAAAAGAAAAGAAAAGAAAAGAAAAGAAAAGAAAAGAAAAGAAAAGAAAAGAAAAGAAAAGAAAAGAAAAGAAAAGAAAAGAAAAGAAAGAGAAAGAGAAAGAAAGAAAGAATTAATTAAAACTTTTATTCATATTAGAAATATTTGTTATATTATACTTATATCTATTTTGTTATGGTTAAGAATTTATAAATTATCAAAGATCAAATACATGTGTATTCAAAAATAAAAAATAATATTTATCGATTTTATGACAGGAAATGACACAAATAAATAACAAAATAATTAATACTAAAATATACACTAATTGGTATTAAATAATAAATTTATTTTATTTTTATAATTAAATATATATGTTTATTAAAAATTTTTTATTTAAAACACTAATAAAATTAAAACACTTATAAAAAATGTTACAAATTAATTCTTATTTATTAAGGGTAGGTGTATTTTAAAAAAAATAGTTTATATTATGCTTAATATAATTTTAATATAAAAACAGATATTCATCATTTTAGCCTTCATTTGCTTAGCAGTAATTCAAAGCAGAATACCTGAAAGTATGTTTATATAAATCTAATCAATTGATTATGTTAATAATCTGCTATTCACTAGTTGATTATAGTGTTTGTTAAATATTTCGATTTGAGCCGAATTTTAAAAACGGCCACCTCAGTATTTGAGCCAGAAAAAATATTGCCTAAACCTTGGGAATTCCGTTAATTGATGTCCAGACCTGTAGGTAATCTATTAGCAAAATATTTAGAACTTACCTAATTATTTCCTGAGTTAGCATTTAATCATATCAACTTTGGCATCATAAGACATAACATAACCAATATTTATATCATATTTTTTTTTTTAATTAATATAATTTTCTCCTAGATATATTTAGACAAGTTCAAGCTAGTAGTGATCAAGAAATTAGAGTGACTGGTAAAAAAAAAATGCTGAAATATATAATATTTTAATATTTAACGATAAATAAACTTAAAAAGCAATATCTAACTTTAATATACGATATGATGGGATAGTTTTTTTAAAGTTTCTGAGATATAAGGAAAAGCTCGCAATAACAATTTTATTATAAGAATTACTTAAACACATTCTTCCTCTGAGCCAGCTACTTTTATCCAATTTTAGGAGTGTGCTATTTTTTTCAGTAGCGGTAGCTATTTTGTTAGATATAGTTTTTATTAAAATTTCAATATCAAAAAAATTATAAAAAGTCAAAAGTTAAAAGTAAAAAAAAAATACAAAGTAATTGAATATCAATTCTCGAGAAATAACTAATAATAAAATATATTCTTTTTGATTGACATTTTATAATATACATGTATAAATATATGTAATTCAGTTTCAGAATATTTTCTTGGAAACTCTTGAATTTAATTTAATATTGATTTTTATATCAAAAATTTTTTGTATAGATTTTATTCACTTCCGGTAAAAAAATAAACCCCCCCCCCCACATCTATTTTCTGTAAATGAGTAAAATTTTTAAGGATTTCATCTGGGATGGATTTAGGATTTGACCAATCAATTTGTTATATTTATACATAAAAAAGAAAATAATTAACTTTCCTGTTTTCTGGCGGGAAGGGAAGGGGGAAAGGGGTAAATAGAAAATCTGATTTAAAATAACCATCATTAACGATCTTGTGTCCATTTAAAAAAAACATCTGTATCTTAATCAATTTTGCAATTCTAAAAGATACAGATAATTTTAATATAAAAATTATATTTTTTTTTAAAATATTATTAAAATATAAAATAATAAATGATTTCAAAATTTATCAAGATGTTTTAAGATAGGGTAATGTAATGATGTATGAAGTTGTTCGTCCTATCACAATTTGCGAAATAACTGACAATAAGACAAAACAATGATGCCACAAGGAGAATATAATTGCAAATATAAATTTAGCATAATTAAAAAAATGTAAAATTTTTTGAAGTTCATTCCAACATATTTTCAAATTCTTATTAAAACAAAGCTTTGATTTAATTGTTTATGAATCTTAAAAAGGTAAAAAATTCTGCAGGATAATTTTGCCATAACGACTTTAAGACAGTAGATTAGCCCCTGATACGCTCAATGATTCTTAACGGTACCATGTAGATCAGTAAGGTCATGTATATTGCTATTTATTACTCATAAATATTCTTATTAAAATAAAAATTCAGATGATGTTAGAAGTGTATATTTACTGACTAAAGCTGCAAAATATGACGAGATTCGTGCAGGATAAGATGATCAAGAACAAGATATGAAAGCTTTTTGGGAATACCATTTTTTTTTAGCAAATGATGAGATGGAGAAAATAATTTTTTTTACATTTACAATTTTATTATGATTATAAATTATTTGAAATTAATCTTTGTAAAATGTTATTATTTTTATAATCAAAAAAAAAAATTATCAAATATCTAGAAATTTTTATCTAATTTTGCTGTCCGAAAACCGAGTTTGGTAACCGGTAGGCTCAGAAAATCTTTTTTATGGCGATTATTAATGCCTCACCCAGTTTTCTTGGCGGTAAAAAAAATTTAAACGGGTCACCGTTTAAAATCACAGTTAGTTAGAATTGGTGGCGAAGAAAACAAAAATGTACACCGGGGTAAAACGGTTGGTATATTTGCATTTTGCCACGTACGCTGTCAAAACTTTTATCTACAAACTAAATTTTAAAAAAAGGTTAGACTCCTCTCTGATAATACTTTAAGAGCTGTGATTAATTATGGTCCTGGGGTAAAGTGGCTAGCCATTAGGGTAATGTGGCCTATGTTGTTTAATCTAACAAAATATTGCAATTTTGACTTCTATAAGTATAAACTGATCAGTAACAATACCGAAAAAATTATATCAAAAATAGCGCATTTTGAGTGCACCCATTTTAGGCATATAGCACATTTCAATTATCCTTCCTCTTTGCGACTATTCCTAGAATTTTTATTCCCAAATTAACACAGAAACTATTTATTAGGTTTTATACTTGCTCAAAAATATTTTGTTATATGGGTGTAGACGTTAATATTTTAAAAGTTAACTTTTTGCAATTTAAATCAGATGGAACATTTTAATCGATTTATCCTATAATAACTTTAACCCCAAGGTGATATATACTGTTTTTAAATCTTTATCGCGTGTCTTCAAGATAAGCTACAAACTCCGATACATTTGGAACATATATACAAATTTCAAAAATTTCGTTACAAGCAAAACTTGAAAGTAAATTTTATAATTATAGAATTTATTTAGTCAGATAATCTTGTAAAACATAATGTAAGTATTCACCCTAACCCTAACCCTTTTAAATATGAAGATACTTATGTTATATTTGGATCAATTTTAGCCATATAAAGGGTCATAACTCCTAAACCCAAATTCATCGAAATCTAATAAGACATCTACAGAAGAAGAAAAAACTGTGAAAAAAAAATTCCTTGTTTTTTCTATGCTCATTTTGTACTTCTGGTTGGTGATCTTCATCGGGCCTAATTTTTCAAACCATGCCCGGCCCAAAATTTTTTTAAATAAATAGCCGAGGGCCTACCTTTGCAGATCTCTACTTTTGATTTTCGATATTAATCGGGGGTTTTTATTTGATTATATTTTATTCTCATATCAACGATTAATGATTAAGCTGTATAATAAAATTTATAATTATTTTCTCCTAACTTTATTTATTCCTTGAGGATATACTAATGACAAGTGCATTATGACAAAAGTGTGCCATTCTTCCGCTTTTTAAACCTCCATTATCAATATTACAAAATTTTAAAAAAAAAATTCTGAGGGGATAGGGTTGAAACCTTAGTATTTTAGCTAAATAATTAAACTCAACACTAACAAAAAGTGGCTAATATGACTATTATATGTCAAGGCTCTCCGCCTAAGATTTTTTCTAAAATGAGGCATGATCAAAGCATATTCTAAGCCATATTCTGTTTGATCATTTTCCCCAATCATACCAGAACTTCTAAAATTACGATAAGAAATAATAAAATTTTCGGCACTTATGTTATGACTAATTTCTCCCATTTGGGACAGAACCGTCGCGATTTCGTATTTGGGAGCGGTTCAGGGATTCGTTCTTAGGAAAAGTATTTCTAGCAGGTTTATATAACCCTACTCTGAGATCTTCAGGAAATCTTATCAGGAACTTTCCAACTTGAAGGAAAAAATGATCAGTAAGGAATAAAAAAGACTGTTATTGGCATAAAGGCAAACTATTTAATGGATTTCTTGGATAGTATATAATCAATCTAAACTTTTATTCGTATTTAGAAAATATTTATTATATTATACTTATATCTATTTTTGTACTGGTTAAAAACTTGTAAATTAATCAAAAAAAAACAATATTTGTGTTTATATTTAACAGGACTAGACAAATATTCAAAAAATAAAAAACGAAAATAGTATTTTTTTTAAAAATTTTATGACAGGAAAGGTCACACATAAAAAACAAAATAATTAATTTAATTAGATATCTATTATGTTTATATTTTATATAATATATTCATACATTTCTTTCTTTCTTTCTTTCTTTCTTTATTTCTTTCTTTCTTTTTAATAATTCAATATTATGTTTTATTAAAAAAAATTTCTATAATAAATATTTTAAGAAAACCATAAATATCTTAAAAACACTATATTTAAAAAAAAACTTATAAAAATGTTACAAATTAATTCTCATTTATTAAGGGTAGGTTTTTATTATAAATAAAATATAATTACATGTAATACTTATAACAATTTAATATCAAAAATCAGATATTCATCATTTTAGCCTTCATTTGCTTAGCAATGATTCGATGCCGACCACCTGAAGGTATGCGCAATATAAATCTAATTAATTCATCATGTAAATAATCTGCTATTCGCTAGTTAATTATAGTGTTTGTTAAATATCTCGTTTTGAGCCGATTTTTTAAAAAATGGTCAACACAGTATTTTAGCCAGAAATATAGTGCCTAAACCTTGAAATTTAGTCGATAGATGTCCAGACCATTTGGGTCATCTATTAGCAAAATATTCAGGCTAGAAATAGTATTTTTCTGAATTAGCCATTTCTAGGGATCGGTTCAAAGCGAGCCGTTTAACTAGACTAAATGATTTCTAATTAAATTTTCAAATCTATGTTTCCTAGTTTTACTTCAATATTTATATCATATTAAATATAATTATTTTCCTTAGAAGCATACACACAAGTTCAATCTAGCATTGATGGAGAAGAGAGAGTGACTGGTAAATAAAAAGCTTTGAATATATAAAATATTTTAATATTTTCCGATAAATAAACTTAAAAGGGAGAAGTGTCGAATTTTAATATAGGATACAGTGGTTTTTTTTCCAAGAATTTATTCAAAAGGTTTCTGAGAAATAAGAAAGATCTCTCCATACCAGTCTTATTAAAAGAATTACTTTAACACATTATTGACCTCTATAACATATTTTTACTCTGATGCCCAATGGACGTTAAGTTCTTTACTTTATTCAATATTTTATTAATTGGTCGAGTTGAAATTAGGCTGCTAATTTTTTTCAGTTAAAGGGGGTTATAGCTATCTTTTTTAGAGAATAGCTAAGTAGCGCGCTATTTCATTTCAATTTTATATAATAATACATAATAAAATTGTTATCATCAAATTTAAAAATTTAATATCATTTTTGAATTACAAAGTAATTTTCATTTTGAATTACTAAAAGTAATTTAATATCATTTTTGAATTACTAAAAGTAATTTAATATCATTTTGAATTACTAAAAGTAATTTAATATCATTTTGAAATACTAAAAGTAATTTAAAATATAAATTGCCACTTAATGGTGGTAGATCTGGAAAATGAAATTTGAGACAAATAGTAAGAATTTCCCTGATAAAATATTATATCTTTGGAATGTTCTTTTCCCAACATTTTTAGCTTAATAAAAAAAAAGATATTGGCACTGTAGGAAAATAATATCATCCAATAAATCAAGAAAGCTTTAACCTGAATAACATTTAAAAAAATTTATTCATAAATTTTTAATTAAAATGATTGATGTTTATTTAGAAATATCAATAACTGAAATTTCGGAAGAGAGATTGAAAAATATATTAATAATTTGGGTTATTATCGGAAGGTAACAGCAAAATCAAATTTATTTTATACTAAATTAATCGATACTACAACATCACTACTTAGGTGTATTCACTAAGTTTGACTGACAATTCAGCCTGTCGTTAGAATCTAATTTGCCAATCTGATAATTATATTATTACCTAATATACAAAGAAATTTTATAGGCAGACATTGCTGTCAATCAATTATGAATCCATCAGATGTTTCTTACATCTGCACAATAAGCAGATTGTTGAAACTCATAACAGAAGAAAAAGAATAAGCTGGCTATTGTCTGAATCCTAAAAAATTGACTATCTAACTTATAATGTTCTCGCGAATAATTATTTTGGGCATTCATAGGAACTCATAAAATTCAGTTTTCAGAATATTTTCCCCGGTAATATATATATATTATAAATTTTATTCATTTCCGTTAAAAATATTTGAAAAATTCAGATTTTGTTAGAAGAATATATTTACTGACTACAGCAAACCCTATATTTTACGCAATTCGTGTGGGAGGAGGCTGAATCAACAAGATACGAAAGAGTCGAAAGCTTTGGCACAAGTGTTTATTTAGCATGTGATTATTACAAGCCATAGTTTCATAATAATAAGAATAAGAATACGACTCAACCTTCTTTATTAAAAAAACACCAACAACAATCTAATATATAATATGTAGAAAAATTACAAATCATAAATATCTAATTATCTAATTCTTCATTTCCCAGTCCATTATTAGTTCCTCGCTGACATCTTCTCGAATTAATCCAAACTCTTCATCCCAAAATGGATGACAAAAGAATCCTTCCCCATCAACCCATCATGTGTTCATCACCTCCTCTTCTTCCCCCAAGGAAAACTTAATTCCCCTGTCAGAAAATAACTGACATTTGATGTATTATATTAAATTTATTTCTTCTTTTTTTCAACAGTTACAACACGCCCACCCTTCACAAGCCCAGCGTCCCTCTCTTTGTGGTGGTGTTGTATCGAATCGCCCCTTTGAATTGTATCGAATCACCTCTTTGAATTGTATCGACTCGACCATTATAATTGTATTGGGACGCCTTGAAGATGTTCAGGGAATTTATCGAATCAACTTCCCTTATAATGATTTATAATATAATAACTCCAGTACATTTCAATATAAAATCGCCAAAACAGACATTATCAATAATGACATGTACATTGGGGTATCTGCATTTATAATCTACGGAACATTAATATGGACAATGTAATATCCGCAAAACATAATAATTTATTCATTTTAAGACATTTGGGAACTACTAGCTATAATATACATTATTAGGGTATGATTCATGGTAATTAGGAAATAATGATTTTACATATAATAATGTAATGTGAAAACATTGTCTATGTGTGAAATGCAATTTCAACACATGTAATTTTCCTTCTATCATGTGAAAAAAAACAAAGCTACATCTTTATAAATATTCCCTAAAATGAATATAAAAATCCATCTTTAGGTATTAAAAATAATTGCGAAACTTGGCCGAACAAAGATTATAAATAAAATTACAATACATACGTATATAAATACATTTAATATTATATATGAAGGAACAAATATATAATATGTAGAAAATACAATATTTTCCATCTAGGAATTACTCAGTATCCTAAGAAAAATATACCATACCTAACTCTGTCATCACAATTAGCACAAATTCACAAAAATGTAGAATGCAAAGTAACAAAAATTGATAATATAATGGGCTATATGGTATATATGTAAAGAATTTTTAATATACCTTCACAATATAAAATAATTTGAGTCTTTTCTTTAAAAATATGTTCATAATTAAATAGTAAAATGTGATGTGTTATAAAATTATTAAAAAGATAAAAAAAAATGTATTATGCAGCATAAATTTACAAAAAAAAACTTTCCCCAGTATGCAAACTAAGCAATATTTTCACCTCAAGGCATACCCCTCAACACGGGCTGACCTTATCTGTAAAAATATTTTCCCTTCACATCATTGCATACCACACAAATAATATAATAATTGCAAATAAAACTTCTTATAAAAATTTATAATTTAAAAAAAAATATATATATATTAAATATAAAGATTTCATAATTTGGAAAAAAAAATATTATACACCATCTAGTGTATCATATAAATTCCTATCCAATTTATATATACACTAAATGCAGACACTAAATCAAAATAACTATCCACATCTAACATTATAGATATTATTCTGACTTCATCATACTTCAATTCCTTCAAATTCTCATTCATAATTAAATATATCATATGTTACCTATACAATATATTAACATTATAAATAATAATTCATAGTTAAATATATCATATGTTACCTATGCAATATATTAACATTAATTAATAATAAATTATCCCATACATATTCATCCCTTTACAAACCCAAAATGCATAATTAAATAATACACACTTTATTACAAAAGTCTATATCCATATATACTTTCATAAATTTCACATATTTAAATATTTAACAATCCTTTCTGTCCTGCTGTTCATGAGGTCTTTCAGCTTCCTATGACGGAATACCTATAACACCATTCAATGAGTTTTAAGGCATACCAAATAATGATCAAAATTAGATGTACCATATACATCTAGACATAAGATAATATACCAAATATTACTGTCTTAAATTCCTGATCTTATTTCCATATTTCTGCCTAATACTCATTACCTACTTTCAATCTTACATTTTTTAAAGTTAAATATAAAAGTATAGAAATTTTTAAACTCAATCCTTAATCTCACTATAGTTTTTTTTTTTAGTACTTGCGTTGTGATTTCACATTAATCCCTAGATAGATCCGATCCTGGTCACGGCACCAATATTACAAGCCATAGTTTCATAATAATAAGAAGAATACGACTCAACCTTCTTTATCAAAAAAACACCAACAACAATCTAATATATAATATGTAGAAAAATTACAAATCATAAATATCTAATTATCTAATTCTTCATTTCCCAGTCCATTATTATTTCCTCGCTGACATCTTCTCGAATTAATCCAAACTCTTCATCCCAAAATGGATGACAAAAGAATCCTTCCCCATCAACCCATCATGTGTTCATCACCTCCTCTTCTTCCCCCAAGGAAAACTTAAATTCCCCTGTCAGAAAATAACTGACATTTGATGTATTATATTAAATTTATTTCTTCTTTTTTTCAACAGTTACAACAGTGATGAGATGGAAAAAGGATTCTTTTACATTTAAAAATTTGTAATAATTGTCAAAAAATGTTATTAGTATTATTATAATAAAAATAAAAATATGCAATTTTATATAAATTATACTGTTGTCTGATCAACCTATTTTTAGTTTACCAGTAGGCCTTCAATAAATCTTTTTTTTTTCTAAAAAAAACGATATCCGAGTTTTTTATTTGTTTTTTTTTTCGTTTTTGTTTTGTGAATATTTGAGCAAAAATTGTTTTTTATTTTCCAAACTTGTCAAAAACTTTCATCTGGCTCTCTACCTAATAAATACTTCAGGAGCTGTGATCAATTATGTGAAATATGTCATTTTTAACATTTTACCGGACTATAACAAAATTGAACATACCACCTATGTGGTCTAATTGGACAAAATATTGCAATTATCGGAATTCAAAAAAATGATATGCTACTATTGTGATATTATTTTGTTACAATTTATTAGTGATTTTCGTGCCCATAATTTTGAGCGAAAAATATTTTTTTGAAGTTTCAAAAATGATTTTTGAACATATTTTTGATAAAAATTTTAAATCTTCACATTGTAAATAAATCCTTTTTTTAGGAATTCTTTCGTTGAATTTTATTATAAATGTACAATCTTTTAGGTGAAATCTTTTAAAGTTTTTTTTTATGTCATTTTTGTAAGGAAAATAATTTAATGTGACAATTGTCATATTCGTTATTGAAGATGTTCCTTGGAAAAATGACAATTATCATAATCGGTATTTTTAGACATATTAGATTTTTTTGTGACGCTAATGGGCAAAAATATGTAATTTTAACATGTTAAATTAAAATTACATGAAGATGTACCATAAAAAAGTGACAATTGTCATGATCATTAATTATAAAGTTTTTTCAATTTTTTTGACGAATGGGTTAAAATAAGTATTGCTAGCATGTTTAAATAAAAATTCAGTGAAGGTGTAACCTAAATTAGTGACAATTGTCATAATCTATTAAACTTTTTTGAATTTTTTTTGACGTAAATGGTAACTCAGTGAAGATGATGTACCATAGATAAGTGGCAATTGTCATAATTGTTGTTTTTAAAGTTTTTTTAAAAATTTTTGATGTAAATGGGTAAAAATTTAGATTGTAAACATGTTAAATTAAAATTTCATGAAGTGACAAATGTGCATAATCGTTATCTTTAAAGTTTTTTTTTTAAGAAATCATTCAAAAATAAAGATATTTTGTTTAAATTTTATTGAAATAATTCAGAAAAGTGCCAATTCTTCTATCTTTAGCTTCTTATATTCTTTCTGAAAAAATGTGTTAGTACCATTTGTCGAAACAAAAAAAACTAATGAGAAATTTTCATGCTCATAATCGATATCTCTTTTATCCTGCTTAAAAATTTGATAAAAAATTACGCAAAGTGAAAGATAGTTTGTAACTCATGTTAAATTATAAACTTTTAAGATATGGATTCACAATCTTATTCCTTTAATTAATAAACTTTAATTCTACATCATCTATTAAAATGTATAATTCTGCATTCACAGTTAGCAAATATTTTTGTATATTCGTGGCAAAATAGTGCTGAGTCTGATTTCTAGGTAGGATTCATATGAAAAGGACTTAAAAACCATATGAATATTATTTAGTAATATGATACAATTCAACGTCCTATTTTTTTTTAATGTTAAGAACTTGAATTTTATAAACATACTAGTAGATATCCCCGTCAAAAAATGACGGGGAGTGAGAATTTTCTTCTTACTTTTATGATAGTTGTTAACCGTTATTTAAAAATAATGTCCAATTTTTATTTTTACCCATACCTCCCCCTTTAAGCCAGGTTCAATCCATTTTAAACTAAGGGTAAATACTATAAAAAATAAATTTAAAGCTTTTACTTGATAATATACCAATATTATTTGTTAAATATTACTGATCACTTTATACCTAATATTTAATATTAATAAAAAAAAATTCCCAGGCAATGCAAAGCCATAATAAGTTTGAAAAATTTTTTTCCAAACCCACATGACAAGTAAGTTTATAAATATCAATACTTATGACAACTAAGATAGGGATGGAGGGGGGGGGGCACTTTTTCTAATTTCTATTTATTAGTTAATTATGATTAAAATTTTCTTCATTTTTTTTTGATAATTTTTTTACAAAATATTTCGTTTATTACGAACTTAATTGAGTAGCAGAGACTATTTCATTCCCCTATAATATGATTTTGTTATAAATTCACGTCGCGTGTTATGAATAGATTGCGTGAGATATAATGTCTTGTCAGTTAAAATCTCACAACGAAATAGTAAAATGAAAACATGAGATCTCGGCTGTGACATGGTGATATCCAAAATAAGGGAGATTCGTATAATCAAAAAAAAAACGAACAGTATAAATTATCAAAAATTTAGCCTTCGATCAACATTTAGTTATTCTGGTTTCTATATATATTTTTATTTTTATTATAAAAATATGGGGTAGCGTAATAATATATTTTTTATTTAACTAGAGTTTATAATGATTATCTTCAACACAAAATTCAAGGGATATATATTACCAAAATTATAATATGGGAACCCGGGGCACGTTTAGTACAGGGGAAACAATGGTTCATTTGTAAGAAGGGAAATTTGAGCGTAATGTAGATAATTAAGTCAAACATTATTATCTAAAAAAGATATGCTAAATATTTAGAATTTTAATATTTAACAGAGGAAAATGTTTTCATACGAAAAAGTAACAGAAAAATAATTTTAAAATCGTTTAGAGTATATATTATATATATAAAGCTTTTAAAAATCCCTTAAACCTTATATTTTAATCTGGAAATTTTCAGGATAATAAAACACGAATTGATATTACGCTGAATGATATTTAAGAAGTTTGTGGACTACGTGATGGCTTGTCATGAGATAGTTGGTCCTATTAATTATTGCAAATTTATTTTTTATTTTGACTAAAGGCAAATGCGAAATAATTTTTTAATGAATATTTTATCAATCTAAAATTTTAGATAATATTTTATTTTAATTTTTTTTTATAAAAAAATTCTGAAAATTATCTCCAAATTCCATATAATTTTCCTTGATTATTGAGTATTGTGATATTTTAAAGCCTGTATTATTATTTTATATCTCTATTTCACATGCGCCAGCCAGAGTATGGCATGCTAAAAAAAAGCGTTATGTCAAATATATATCAATTATTTCAAGTAACCAAAAGATGTTTTATATTATAAGATTAACCCAATATTATTAAATTAATTTATGTTTGAATGAAAAGTGGGCCATCCATCCCTGGTCTCTTCTTCACTAATCCTATTTCACGAATCTAATATATTAGACATTATCACGAACAGAAAATAATCTTATTCGAATAATATTCTTTCCGTATTTCACTTATTCAAAATAATTATCGTGAATAAATGAATAGCGAAGAAAAAAAAAATTTTGAATTGTTGAATATTTGTTAGAAGGAAGGCTAGTAGAACGATATAGAACTTTAAAAATTATTATCAAGAAATCTGTTTTGAGGGTCAAAGGATTTAATATATATAAATTTGAAAAGTGGTAGATTAATTTATATTAGAGATACTTTTAGGCATACTGGATTGTGTTGTCGAGGCGGAAATGAATGCAAAAGCAATTAATATCTGAATTGCCATGATAAATAATATGTAACTTAAATTAATTTTTTTAAAAAATAAAATACAACCTACCCATCGGAATAGAGAATTAATTTGTAACATTTTTATAAGTATATTAAAACCCAGTAATCTTTTATGTAACACTATATCAAATGTTACCAAATATTTTTCTAACTTAAAACTTCTCAAAATATTTTGCTTTTAAGTAGTTTCCAAATGTCCTTGATTGTCAGAAAATTATATTAATTTTTATCATCTTTTGTTTTGAATAATAGTTTTGAAGTCAATGTTTTCTCCAATAGTATGTTGTGTCTACTCTACATTTTTAGACAAACATATTTGTATCGCAATTTTTAGTCAAAATGGATTATAAATTATTAATCAAAATAATTTTTTTACTTAAATTGTCTAGCTTTTATAAGCCAATAAACTCTTTCTTACTTATAATAATAATAGTCCCTGTACTAATAAAAAATATTTAGCGATGTCCTTGACATTATATTTCTTCGATATTAAAAATACATTTTGAATAATTTAATTTTATATGATTGTCATCAACAATATTATGCATACACTACCTTAATGTAATTAGTAAATATATTTGCAAACTCGAAATATATTATTGTATTCTCTAATCTCTTCCCTTTGATATCGTTTGCCTTTAATTTAATTAATCTTCAATAACTCTTATAATTTTATGTATTGACATTTGTTTTATTCTATTAATATTTTCGAAAGATCATATGAAAATGATTTAAATTATAGTGTAAAAAAAATATGAATTAGAGAACAAAATATATCAGGATTTAGACGCATTTTTCTTTCATGTAAAATGTGGCAGACAAGTTGAAAAATTTTAATCAATACTAGCAAAAAAGATGCTTAAATGATAAAATATTTTATTTATGTAAGGTTATTATTTATTGTATCATGTCCATGTGCCGGTTCTGCCTGAATCATGTTCTGCTTGATAATTACAGTAAACATGTCCTAGTTTGTTGCACTTATAACATGTTGTTGATTTGATTGTGCATATATTAGAATAATAGTATTTCTAGCAGCCCCTGTAAAAAAAAGTTACTGATGAGAACAGCCCAGTTTTAGTTTGAACAAAACTATGGTGGTAAACGGTTTAGTAGTATGTTTTTTTTAGCAATTAGTCTTCAGTTCAGAGCTTAGTCGTAACCGCTAAAAGTGCAATTCAATCAATTTTAGTTCCTTGTGAGAAATGATCATCCAAAGCAGATAGAACTTTTTAATAAATAAGAGAAAACGATTATTATCAAGTAAAAATGTGTCAGTGTAATTGAGTGGGTCTTAAAATGTAATATCAAATTGCAGAATAAGTTTTTTATAGGCCTAATCTTAATGATGCTTATTTTTATAATAACAAAATACGTTTTTATGTGTTAATTTAATTAGTTATTTATATTATATATATATTATTTCTAAATCTCTTAGCATATCAATTTTTATACTACTTTTATGCTAAAAGATTTTGACATTTAATAATGAACGATTTCTCTTTCTACGGAAAATAAATGAAATTATGTTTAAATATAAGTATGAGATCTTTTTTAAGCTTTTAGGTAATTGCAATTAAAAAAAAATTTGATTATAAATTAGAGAGTAAGTGATAAATAATGCCATAATTTTTAATATAATATTAATTATATTTTATAATTGAGGTATGATAGAAATTGTAAAGAAAAATATATAAAATAAATAAAGATATTAATTTACTTGTTTTAATTTTTCCTCCATTTTTAAACTATTATAATATAGAACATTATAATAGTCAACAATCAGCTCGGCCTGTGATTTTTGGATCTTTACAAATAGTTCAAAAATTTTTTTTTGATAAAGTATTTCCGCTGGGCGGATAAAAACAAGGGGCGATATTAATAAAAATGCCAGTTTAGAAAGACCTGTAATTAAAGTTTTATAATATTTATAATAATATTTATATAGATGGCGTTAAATAATATGCTGTGTTTATTTTTAGAAAAGAATTGAAAAATGTTTCAAAAAATAAATGTTTAAAGCATTTTTACTGGTAAATTTAGAAAGATTTCTAATTTTAATAACGCTTTTTACAATATATATAAACTCGTATTATAACATTATTTTGAGATAGACCTATACAAAGTTTTAAAAACTAAAAATGTAATACTTATATAGCATCTTACAAACAAAAAATCAATTTACATATTAATATAATAATTTATATAAAAAAAATCAATTTTCACAATTTTTAAAAAAAATCAATATATATAAACACAAAAAAAAAATTTAAAGGTTAGTATTAATCGGTCATATCAACATTCCACCCTTTAAAAAACGATCTTCACTCAGGTTGTTCTTGCATGTGACTCTTATCGTGCAGGCAACGTTTCTTGATAGTTATATTGTCATCATTAGTATATTTCATTAACTTTTGCTATTGAAAGTTTATTTAAAAGAAAAATATTTTATTATATATATATTCTTGTATTCCTAAATTTTGATCATCATTTCTTCTAAAACTTAAAGTATAAAAAGTATTGCATTTTCAGTATTTGTTTGCAAATGTGTCGTTTCATCAAGGGGTGTGCTTCTCGTATACCTTTTTTTAATTAGGTCTAAATGTCTTCTAATAATTTTATTATAAATTTTTAACGCCATATTTAAATTTTATCAAATATTTTAATAAATGATGTATGATTATTTTATTATTATTGTTTTACAAGATTTATTAGCTATTACTTATTAGATCTTTTGTACAACTCTGTTACTGCATCATTAATGATTCGATAAAATTATTATTCCAGGGTTTTTTTAATGGAATCGTTTGTTAAGATTTAGTTTGTCTCTTTTTTCTAGCACTTAAACCCGGCAAATCTTACATCTAGCAGTTTCAGTTGATGTTTGGCAAGTTGTTTCCAATATATCTGCAATTTTTTTTCCTGTCTGACATATATTTTAATTGCATTTACGTTTAATTTTGTTACCAATAGGAATTCTTGTCATTAAAATAGATTTATTTCTAATGTTGTGGATAAGAATATTTTCGAACATTACACCATATTGTGTTTATGCCCCTTTTCCATACGTTAGTTTCTGGATATTAAGCAAAAAAATATTTTAGAATATCCTTCCGGTGTTGGCAGTTATGCTGGTGGGAAATTTTAGAAGGATCAATTTTCGGAGTCTAAATTTCTCGGAAGCAAATATCTTTGGTTCCCGAATTTCGCAGAATGACAATTCTTTGCTGGTTAAAAATTTTTTTTTCGAATATATTTTATAATAGGGATATATCAAATGGATATCAATCCCAGCCTCTCCCCAGCCATTAGAGTGCATGTTGCCCCAGGTCTCGGACCTAGAATGTTAAAACTGATAGGGGTCGGATTTAGCTCGGGCTCTAAAAAATTTTTAAGATGGTTAAGTCAGACTAGGGGCTTAAAAAATTCAGGGAATTTTTTTTAATATTTTACCATCTATCATCAAAATGATATATTTCAGATTTTTAACCGTGATAGGGACAAAATGATCAGTGAATATATTTACTTTAATCAACTCATGTCCGGGGTTAGAGACGAAAATAAAATTTAAATAGGATTCTAACCACCCTATCAGTTTTTTTTTTAAAAAAGCTTAAGGGAATAAAAAAAAATGTAAGACTGTTATTGGCATTAAAGGTAAGGATTTAATGATTTACATTCTCAGATGATATATAATTAATCAAAACTTTTAATTCGTAATAGAAAAATTTATTATATTAATACACGTATTTATATATATATAACTATTTTGTTATGGTTAAGAACTTATAAAATTATCAAAAAGCAAATATATATATAAAAAGATTTTAAAAAAAATGAAAATAATATTTTTGTTAAAAAAAAGTAAAATTTTATGACAGGTAAAGGACACAAATAAAAAAATAAGATAATTTAAAATCGAAATCTTATTTCGATACACTAATTAATTTCTTAATTTTTTATAATTCAATATACATATATGTTTATTTAAAAAAAATTCTAATATTTAAAACACTAATAAAATTTAAAATGTTACCAATTAATTCTCCGTTATTAAGGGTAGGAAAATAGTTATATATATTTAATACTATTACAATATCAAAACAGATATTCATCATTTTAGCCTTCATTTCTTTAGCAATGATAAGATGCCGAGTGCCTGAAGGTATATGTATATAAATCTAATTAATTTTTTATATTAATAATCTCTGATATTTTAATTTTTCAATGAAAAAAAAATACATATTTTGATGATATCAACTTTAATATCATAAGTTCATAGCATAGCCAATATTTATATGATATTATTTTTTGATTAATATAATTATTTTTATAGAAGAATATACGCAAGTTCAATCTAGCAATAATCGAGAAATGGAGATGACTGGTATAAAGCTTGAATATAAAATATTTTAATAATTTGTGATAAATTAACTTAAAAGGAATAGCGAACTTTAATATAAGATATATTGGGTTGAGAGTAGTTTTTTCAAAAAAATTTTTAAAATGTTTCTGAGATATAAGAAAGAGCTGGCAATGACAGTGTTATTGTGAGAATTACTTAAACACATTATAGGCGTCTATACATATTTTTACCTCTGTTACCAATGTATGGTAAGTTCTTCCTCTCAGCTAGCAATAATTTCTTTATCCAATTTTCATTTAAAACATTGGTCGAGTTGAAAGGTTGGGTGCTAGTTTTTTTCTGTAGCGGTAGCTATAGAGTTCTAATTTTTTTTTTGAAATAGCGATGGAAGTAAAGCGCTCCTTGTTATAGAATAGCTAAGTAGCGCGCTATTTTCTTGCTTTCAGTTTTATATAATAATATATAATAAAATTAAACTAAAATCTATTTAATAATTTCATATATTAATTGTAAAATCATGTTCTTCAATATTTAATTAATTTAATATAAATTTGATGAAATACTAAAGGTAATTTAAAATATAGATTGCATCCCATAGTGGTAGATCTGGAAAAGAAATTTTTCTGATAAAAAAAATTGCGAAATATTTTTAGCTTAATGAAAAATAGTAGTCATGGTTGAAATTTATATTATGAAGAAAATAAAATATGCCATATCATCCAATAAATCAAGAAGCTTCTACAACCTGAATAACATTAATAATCAATATTCATAAATTTTTATTAAAATAATTAATTTCTATTTAGAAATATCCATAACTCAAATTTTAAAGGAAATATCTTAATAATTTTGGTTATAATTAGGGGCTATACAACAAAATCAAATTTAATTCAAACTAAATTAGTCAATACTTCAACATCATTACTAAATGGTGTTTTGTGATCAATTTTACAATTGATACAATTCAGCGAATTGCCTTGGTATTGATAATATCTAATTTATCAATTAAGATAATGACATAATCTACTTGATACCGAGATATTTTACAAAAAAAAATAATAAAGTAATTACGATTTATAATCCGAATAGAACTAATTTAGGAGTAACCCTGGCTATGAGCTAGATCTTAAGACATTAAAATATTGACTGCCAGACTAATAATGTTCTTGCAAATATTTATTTTGGCAATCCATTAGGGTCTTATAAAATTCAGTTTCAGAATATATGATTATATAAAATGAAGTTTTAAAAATAAAAGTCTTCAGGTTAAATTTTGCGCTAACCTCTATAAGACATTTGCAACTGTACGCTCCAAAATTTCTTAACGGTTTCAATTCAAAAGTAATAAACTTATAGAGCAGCAAGGGCATTAATTATTACTATTTTTTACTCTTGTTTTTTAGACAAATATAATATGAAACAAAACATAAATACAAATTCAGATGATGTTAGAAGTACATATATTCTGACTACAGAATTCCCTATTTACCAAATTCGTATAGGTGGCTGATCAACCAAGATATCAAGATGCAATTGTTTTTGGCATGTGATGGAGATAGAGAAGAATTCTTTTACATTTAAAATTTATATGATTTATAATTATTTTGGAAAAGGTTAATTATTTTTATAATAAATAAATAATATCAAATTTTGTCTAAATTTTTGCTGTCGTCTCGAAAAACCCATTCTGGTAACCAGTGGACTCAGAATCCGAGTTTTGTATTTGTTTTTTTCCGTTTTTTATTTCGTTTATTTTTTTTTGGAATATTTTAAGCAAAGATTGTTTTTGCTTCAAACTCTATTAGCCAATATAATTTAGAGTATTTTAATATTTTACATATGTATGAGCGATTTATATTATATATTTATATCGAAAAATTTTTTTTTTTTTACATTGATTCATTTTATAACAAATTTTGGCTAATAAGGCTATAATCATTAATGTGCTTTTTTAATGTGTTTTTCAATATTCTATATTTCGATATTGCTGTATTGTATTGTTACATTTCATAACGTATTCCCTCTAAATGATTTGATTAGTAATACTAATAATGTTATAAAAGTATAAAATTATATAAAATAATATTAAAAAAATTTTTTTTTTACATTGATTCATTTTATAACAAATTTTGGCTAATAAGGCTATAATCATTAATGTGCTTTTCTAAATGTGTTTTTCGATATTCTATATTTCGATATTGCTGTATTGTATTGTTACATTTCATTTCATAACGTATTACCTCTAAATGATTTGATTAGTAATATACTAATAAAGTTATAAAAGTATAAAATTATATAAAATAATATTTAAAAAAATTATGGGTAAAAGGTAATGTTGTTAAACTGCTCGTTTTAAGCCGATTTTTAAAAACGGCTAACTCAATATTTCAAGCCACAAAAATATTGCCTAAGTTTCAAGATTTCGATAATATATGTCTAAACATATGTTCCTTCTATGAGCAAAATCTACAGGCTTAGGTAATATTTTTCTGGATGAAGTATATTTAGTTAGCCGTTTTTAGATATCGGCTCAAAATAAACCGTTTAACAACACCGGTAAAAAGTTATAATTCTTGGTGTATATATGTTAAACTACAATGCGGTTTTTTTTATCCGCTTAGATTTTAAAATCGGGTGATAAGGAAGATGTAGTTATTTCATCGTGTTTGGGTGTCATAGTTGAATGTTAACATTTGTATAAAATCATCTTTTGTGACTGGAATTATTAAGTTTAATTAGATTTATATAAAATTTGATCTTCGTGTTTTTGAAAATTATATATATATATATAATTTTATTTTCAGTGATTAATTATTTATTTTTCGACGTGATTTTTAGGGTTTGTAATTTTTTTAAAGAAATGTATTTTTAACATTTCACTTTTCTTTTTTTTTACAATCATGAGCCTCTCTATAAAAATCTCTATAAAATGGGAGTGAATTGTGATGAAAAATTATCTTTCTTCTTTCTTTCCCATTTCCTGAGGGTGGTGATTATAAGATTGGCGCCAAAAAGTTTCATACGTGGTTGCGTCTTTTCAATGCTTGATTTTATTAATTATATCATATTGAACTTGTGCTAACAGTTAAAATATTTTTTTTATAAAATTTTAAACGAAGAGTTTTAAAATATCAGAAAGTGCCCAGAGTTAATGCAATGTACTGGGAGGCAGTGGTTGTATTATTAGTCATATGGTTGTGCAGTTTATGCTAATTTGGTAGAGAAATACGGAGGGAGAGAGAGAGAGAAGTATTCGAATTAGCTAGGAGTCGTTATTGGTGGAGGTGCCATAATGGAAATAAATGATAGATTGGGTAGAATAAAGTGGTTGACCGGTGCTGATGAGAGGATGGGCGAATGATGATGAAATTGGGAGGATAAAAAAATGAAAATGACGATGATGATGAGAGGTATGGCCGTAGGACGTCAGGAAGTGTCGCGGCCGTTTGGTATTGAAGCGAGAAGACGTAATAATTTGGTTTGTTACAATTGTAATGTCAGGATATTGCGGTAAATAGCAGAGATTTCAAATGGTTCGAATGATAACTTATTGTACGGGTAAAAGCGCTAGCAAACATGATCTAAAATTGAAAAAATAACACACATTAGCCCCTATTGTATATATATATATAATTGAAATTAATTGTGTGAAATTGAAGTGTTTGAACACCGTGGTTTTGTGAAGATGTTAAAATATTTTACTTGGAATCTAAAATGAAATAATTGTACAAACACAAGTAAACTAACCTTTTATTCGTCCCAGTAATCATAATTTACAACCATAAAACATATAGGAAATATAAAAATACAAATTCTTCCCA
This sequence comes from Gordionus sp. m RMFG-2023, assembly GCF_954871325.1. Taxonomy (NCBI): domain Eukaryota; kingdom Metazoa; phylum Nematomorpha; class Gordioida; order Chordodea; family Parachordodidae; genus Gordionus; species Gordionus sp. m RMFG-2023. The sequence goes on from NC_088778.1 coordinate 1,155,670, forward strand.
ATAATTAAAAAGAGGGCAGTTGAAACAATCCGAATCTTAAATCATATAACACTTTCTTTTAAAATTAACATTCTCATTTTTTTCTAAACTAATCTTTATGAAGTAAAAATAAATTAAACTTTACATACAAAGATTATCAACAACAAATAATATAATTACCAGTGCTGCTAAATTATAAGATTGTGTTAAATGCATTAGATAGATATTTTTTTAAAGTATCTGTATAGATAACTTTTTTAGGTGATGTATCTGTATCTACATCCATTTAAAAAGTAAATTTTTTTTAACAACTCTGATAATTAACTATGATAAATATATAAAATTATAATGATCAATATAATTTTTTATGAACTTTGCAATATTTCAAATAGTTTATTTTGACCAAAAAAAAAAATTTCGTAAATAGGAAAAGTGGAGCTGGATTATAAATATGTTTAAATACGCAAAAAGGGATAATAAGAGGCTGGCTGCTAGCAGCCATGACTGCGCCAACCCCTATTTCTTCATTAGTTCATTCCAGAACCCTGGTATGTGCAGGAGTCACTTATCCTCCATTTCATACTGAGACCTGAAGCCCGACCCGGGCAGGACGATAATTTTTTTAAAATATAACCGGGGCGGACCTAAAATGTATATATTTTTTAGCGGACCGAATTTTAACCCCCCCCACACCCATCGCTTGATTTGTTGTTATAAGCCTTATAAGTTTCAGTTGATTAGTCGAGAGTTTTGGAAACATGTGCCTAATGAAAATGGGCTATTGCTTGCCCCAGGCTCCTAATTTTCAATCTAGAACCTGATTTCATTTTAAAAATAGGACTTGTAAGTCATCAAAATGATGTATTTCATATTTTTACCGTAATAAGGACAAAATGGGCAGTCAATATATTAACTTTAATCGATTCTTGCTAGGGGGGTGGGGGGGGTTAAAGACGGCAGAAAAAAATTTTTGATTAGAGTTCTCCACCCATATCAAGGAAGTATTATCAGTTTATTTTAAAATAGAAAATATAAAAACTGTTATTGACATAATGGAAACGATTTAATAAATATTAACATTCATAGATTATATATAAATAAACCAAAATTTTTCTTAATATTTAGAAATATATAACTTATATTTAAAAAACTTATATATAGTATGTTTGCTAGCCAAATATTCATTAAAAAAAATTAAAAAATTAAAATAATATTTTTTATAAAATTTTATGACAGGTAGGGACACAAATATAAAACAACAATTAATTTCAATCTAATTTTATAATATATACGCAATTGGTTATTAATTAATTGATTTTTATTATAATATAAAAATTTCTATCATAATATTTAAAACATTATACATTAAAAAAAATCTTACAAAAAATGTTAAAAATTAATCCTCATTTATTATGGGTAATAGGCAATATTATAATCAATATAATTACGTATAGGTTTATACTATTTTTAATAACAAACCAGATATTCATCATTTTAGCCTTCATTAGCTTAGCAATGATTCGATGCCGAGTGCCTCTAGGTAATGTGTATATAAATCTAATTAATTTATTATGTTAATAATGTGTTATTCGCAAGTTGATTTTAGTATTTGTTAAATATCTCGATTTAAACCGATTTTTTAAAAACGGTCAGCTCTATATTTTAGCCAGATGCCATAAGCCTTGAACTTTCGTTGATAGATGTTCAGACCTTTAGGTAATATCTATTTAGTAGAATATTCAGACTTACGTATCTGATTTAGGCCTTTTTAGAAATCGGCTTAAATAGAGCTGTTTAACAAGACTTATTGATTTTTATCTAATTCCAAGTAGATTAATTTTAAAAAAAATTGTTTATTTCTAATGCTTATATTTCTTTATATACTAAAAATAAATATTTTAGCCAAAAATATATGTCAGAGACCAGCAGGCTAGCCACTAAGCCAAGCTCGGGTACAGGGGCGATGTATAAAAAATCCTGGCTTGGCAGTGCAAAATATACCTCTGTAGGTCTCTGAAATATATAAAGCAAGCCTGCAGATTGCTAAGAGATAGCAGAAAGATTATGCTATTAACATAATCACTAGGTATGCGTAGTGCTATTTTGGTTAAGCTCTTAATTTAAAGTTAGCTTGCTTAATCGAGTGGTATAAAAATACTATATGCAATGCATTATAAGTTTATATAGCACTACATACTATTTAATCAATGAAACAAATATATTGATATCAACTTTATTATCCTAAAGTTATAAGATAACCAATATTTAATTCCATATTATTAATTTTAATTAATATAATCAGATGATTTACAGTTTCAATCAAGCACTGATCAAGGAATTAGGATGATTGGTAAAAAAAAATGCTTGAATATAAAATATTTTAATATTTTACTATAAATAAATTTAAAAGGTAAATAACGAACTTTAATATATGATATCATGGGCTGACAGAAGTTTTTTTCGGAAATTTTAAAAAAGTTTCTGAAGAGCTAGCAATACCAGTTTTATTATAAGAATTACTTAAACACATTATAGACATCTATACATATTTTTACCTCTGTTACCAATGGACGGTAAATTCTTCCTTTCTGCTAGCAATAATTACTTTATCCAATTTTCTATGAATGTTTTATTCATTAGTCGATCATCTAAAAGTTGGGTGCTAGTACTAAGTATTAAAATATGAATTCCAGCTTATAATGATAGATTTGGGAAAAAAAATTTAGACAAATTAGTAAGAATTTTCCTGATAAAATATTATATTTGGGAATTTTTTTTAGCTTAATAAAAAAAAATAGTAGTTAGCACATAGTTTAATTAATTAAGGTTTATCTAGAATATCCGTAACTCAAATTTCAGAGATATTGAAAAATATCTTAGTAATTTTGGTTATTTATAGGAATCTATAACACAATTAAATTTGTTTCAAACTAAATAATTTATTCCTGCAACATTATTACTTCGGTGATTTCATATAAAGGTGACTGATAAAGTATTGATTTTATGATCGATACAAACCAGCCAATTTTGCCTTAATCAATAATATTCCAGAATTAAAATGATACTAATTCAAAACACCAAATTAACTAGAAAATAAGCATAACATTTTATATATTATTCAAAAATCAGCGCAAAAAATGAATTCAGATTGAAATTATAATATAATGTATTTAGATTTTATCACAATTTTCGCAAGGAAGTAAAAATTATAATAAAAAATACCTTAATGGCAACAAATATAAAATAATATTTTTTTAAAATAAGCCCTAAAATTTTGTAAGAAAACTATACAAAAAATATCAAGATATTTCTTTAAATATGTGTTAATTATTAAAAACTGGGTACTTTTTTAAAAAAAGGTGCTAAATCATTTTTCAAAATTGGTGAGTAATTTTGGATGAAATAGGAACAGAAGCCTATTAATAGTAATGTTAAACGGTCTAATTTGAGTAGATTTTAAAAAATGGCCCGATTAAGAGTCAAAATAATATTATGTGAGCATCGAGAGCTAACAAATAGAGGTTCAAATTTATCTGCTACCTATCAGCAAAATATAAAGGCTTATATAATATCATTCTGGCTAAAATCTTAATTAATGCATTTTTAAAAATTGACCTAAATAGGGTTTTTTAACAACACTCCCTATTAGTAAGAGCAATTTGTGATCTTTTTTGCTTGCTCATGTCATAAGGAATCTATAGGAAAATTTTATGAAGATATTTGAACGAGAAAATATTTAGACATTAACATAACACCCATTTACATTTATTTTCTCAGAAAGAAAATGAAATCCAAGTATTAATTCTATATTTTTATGATAAACTATATATTTAGCAATTATTATCAGATATATTAAAAATAATTGGTAATCTCCAGGCATAATAAAAACATACGTAATCATTCTTTATATTTTCAACATGTGAACTAAATTTTTAGAAATTATATTATGCAAGTAAGTAATAAAAGAAAATTTGCCTATTTATAAAAATAAAAAACGGTAAAAATTTTTAAAAAAATGATAAATTTGTATATAATGTAAGTCTAAAATCTAACTTGACAAAGTCATAATATGCAATATAAATTAAATATTATACTCATTTTGATTTTTATTTTAATAAATTTTTTCTCATTTGTTTAATATTTTTTATATCGTACTAGAATATTTATATCAGGCAGGTTGACTTGACATCCCTGTAATTAATTTTTTTAGCTAATCTAGCTTCTTTATTATTCTTAAATTTTACACAATATTATAGACTTGACTAGTGTTGTTAAAAAGTCGAGTTCACCAGACTCCGACTCAGAGTCTCGAGTCGTTAGTCGAATATGTCGACTAACTCAAACTCAAGTCGTGAACTCGAGTCGTGAATCGTGAACTCAAGTCGACCCAAGTCGTGAACTCAAGTCGACCCAAGTCGTGAACTCAAGTCGACTCGAGTCGTGAACTCAAGTCGACCCAAGTCGTGAACTCAAGTCGACTCAAGTTGTGAACTCAAGTCGACTCAAGTTGTGAACTCAAATCGTAAACTTAAGTTCTTAAAATATTCATCTTTTATGAACTTGCGTCGACTAGAGGACGAATATTTCAGATATATTATTATTGATATTTGTTGTTATTTACTTTTTACTTTAGATCCAACTTGAGTTGTGAATACAAAATATATAGTTATCGACTAGAAGACGAATAGTTCTCTGAACTTGACTCGTCAATTTAAGTCGATTAGAGGACGAATATTTCAAATTAATAATATTTATTAAATATTTTTTCTGCTTTTTACATTTTTTACTTGACACTTCTAATTTGAATTGTGAAAACTGAAAAGAATTATATAAATGAGTCGACTATATGATGAATATTCCAAATTAGTTATTATGAAAATATTTTTTGTTTTTTATATTTTTTTACTTTAGACTTCCAACTTGAGTCTTGACGTGAATAAGAATTATATATTTGAAGTTGAGTCGACTAGAGGAAGAAAAGTTCTATGAACATGAGTCGACTAGAGGACGAATATTTTTAATATTATTAATTAAGATATTTTTTGTTTTTACAATTTTTACTTTAGACTTCCAGTTGAGTCGTGAATACATATATAGTTGAGTAGATTAGAGAACGAATAGTTCAAATTAATTGTTATTATTTAAGATTCTATTATTTACATTTTTGTACTTAAAAATTTCAACTTGAGTCGTCAATTTGTGTCGACTAGAGGACGAATATTTTAAATTAATTATTAAGATATTTGATCTGTTATTTACATTTTATTACTTAAGACTTCCAACTTGAATTATGAATACCAATTATTTACTTCATTAACTTATTCCTCATTTTACTTGATCAAATAAATTTATTAACATTTTTTGATTGAATACTCAAAAAAATTCTTATTTACATTTATTTGATTGAATAATATTCTCATAATAAAATATTTTGCAGGTATCTGAATATTTTGAAATTATATCTCAACCATATTTTGAATTTTATATAAGACAGACATGTGATAATAATCAAAACTATGAGATGACGGGTGAATCTTCTAGCATTCCTCCTCATCTGTATTTAATATATATTAAGTATATTTATAGTCCCTCTTTTAGGTAATTATTTTATTTAGTCATTAATGGTTAATAACTATTAAAATATTTTAATAATATCAAATGTACTTGTCCAAGATACATATATAAAATTAGAAGAAAAAAATAAATATACGTGTTTAAAAAATAGCGATAAAATTAAACAAATCTGGCCAGAAAGTTCGTACTTAATTCTGAACTATGATAGGACATAGCGATACTATTAAATCTAGACATACTGACACATTTAATGAAGGTGTCATGACTGGTCTGTTGTTTTGAATCCTCTTTTTCTAATACCGGAAATTATTTTAAAACTCAAAAAATAGAAGATTTATTATATTTAAATTTATAAATATAAAAAATAAGAAAAAAAAATTCTATTATGATTATTTACTAGATTAGATTGAAAATATATTTTATTTTTAAACAAAAAATTTTTATCTGGGATGGCATTGTGTGTTTTTATTGATTCAATCGATCCTCATGTGTTGAAGTTGAGTCAATTTTATGACATTTTTTTAAAAAAATTTTAAATATAAAAAAAACAAAAATGCATGCATGTGTTGTATATATTTTATACAATACCATACATGGTATTGAATCTTTTTAATTAAATATATTTAATCTAATAATTAATTTAATAAAATTCTAAGATATAAAATAAAATTAAAAGTATTTTAAAATACCATATTTTGTATTAATATTTTGTTTTAGATTTATTATTTATATGACTGCAGCATATATTAATTTTAATCTTATTCGAATAAATACTGATATAAAAAAAATAAACAATAATAATTAAATTTTAAATATTTATTTTATTAAAATTCTAACTTATAAAATAAAATTAAAAGTATTTTAAAATTCCATATTTTGTATTGATAGCTTGAAGATTTATTTTTTATATGACTGCGGCGTATATTAATTTCTTATTCGACTCTGTGAATGACTCAGAAAATGTTAGTAACTTTGACAAAAATGAGGACGTGAACGACATTAACCTAATGCCTGATGATATAGACCCTTATTCGGAGGTAAAATTATAAGTTTCACGTCAATCGGCGGAAAATTCGGCGCACGACAATTCGGCGCAGAAAACTCGGCGCGGCGTTATTTCGGCGCATCGTCAATTCAGCGCGGAGACAACTCGGCGCAACGTCAATTAGGCGCGTATCTAATACAGTTGCAATTTATTATAAATTTATTAGTATAAAAAAAAGGATGATTAAATAGAAATGATTTTGAATGTTGATCATATTAATTATTTCTTCATATTTTTTTTACAAAATCAATAAATATATTATATTATATTATATTGTAATTTTTAGGGAGGCATATGAATTCCCTGATCTTATAAAAGATGAGATCAAGGATTATCTCGATGATAAAGTAGCGTCCCCTACAACGAATATACTAGATTGGTGGGAAAAAAATAGCCTTATCTATCCTACATTGTCGCTGATTGCAAAAGATTTTCTTGCCCAGCAATCATCAAGTGTGCCGAGTGAGAGAGCCTTTAGCAAGACAGTGGATTTCCTGACGAAAAAAAGAAATAGGATGTCACCATCCACCTTAAAGCATTGTTTATCCTTGAATAACTGGGATATCGATATATGGCAATAATATTTATATTTTTTTCTTATGTTATACCGTATAATATTTTTTTCTTATGTTATATTTATATTATTATATCTTATTTAGAAACAGCAAAATAAAGTAAATTATGTAATTATTGTTTGATTAGATTAAGATAAGATAATTCTTTACTAAAGAGGTGATTTTTTAAATATTTTAAAAGCTATTAACCATTAATTATAAAATAAAATAATTATCTAAAAGAATGACTAAAGAGGGACTATAAAAATACTAAATATATATTAAATACAGCTAAGGAAGAGTTTTAAAGAAAATTCACCCGTCATCTCGTAATTTTGATTATTATCACACGTATGGTTTTCTTATATAAAATTTAAATCATGGTGAGATATAATCAAAATATTCAGATACCTGCGAAATATTTTTTGAGAATATAGTATTCATTCAAAAAATGTTTATAAGAATTTATTTGATCAAATAAATAGAGGAATAAGATAATGAAGTATATGAATCTTAAATAATAATTAATTTGAAATAAAAAATAATAATTACCTAAAAGAAGGACTAGAAATACTAAAAATAAATTAAATACATATGAGGAGGAGTGATAAAGAAGATTCACCCATCTCATAGTTTGATTATTTTCACGCGTCTGTCTTATATAAAATTCAAAATACGGTTGAGATATAATTTCAAAATATTTAGATACCTGCAAAATATTTTATTATTTCAGATTATTATTCAATCAAAAAATGTTAATAAGAATTTATTTGATAAAATAAAATGAGGAATAAGATAATTATGTAAATAATTGGTATTCACGATTCAAGTTGGAAGTCTTAAGTAATAAAATATAAATAACAGAACAAATATCTTAAATAATAATAATTAATTTGAAATATTCGTCCTCTAGTCAACTTAAATTGACGATTTTAGTTCATTGAAAAATTCGTCCTCTAGTCGACTCAACTATATAATTTGTATTCCTAAATCAAGTTGGATGTCTAAAGTAAAAAAATGTAAATAACAGAACAAATATCTTAAATAATAATTAATTAGAAGTTCATCCTCTAGTCGACTTAATTTGACGACTCAAAAGTTCAAAGAACTATTCGCCCTCTAGTCGACAACTATATATTTTGTATTCACGACACAGGTTGGAAGTCTTAAAATGTAAATAACAGAACAAATAGCTTAAATAATAATATCTATTTTGAAATATTCGTCCTCGTCGACTCAAGTTCATAGAACTATTGATTAGTCGACACAACTATATAATTTATATTAACGACTCATGAAAGTCTAAAGTAAAAAATGTAAAAAACAAAAAATATCTTAAATAATAATAACTAATTTGAAATTTTCGTCCTCTAGTCGACTCAAGTTCATAGAACTATTGGTCCTCTAGCCGACACAACTATATAATTTATAATAACTTAACGAGTCATAAAGGTCTAAAGTAGGAAATGTAAAATACAAAAAATATCTTAATTAATAATACCAAATTTGAAATATTCGTCCTCTAGTCGACGACTTAAGTTCATAGAAATATTCGTCCTCTAGTCGGCTCAACTATATAATTATATTCACGAGTCATGACTCAAGTTGGAAGTCGAAAATAGTAAAATATAAACTATTTTAATTAATAATAAATAATAATAGATCTGAAATATTCGTCCTCTAGTCGACGACTTAAGTTCATAAAATATTCGTCCTCTAGTCGACGACTCAAGTTCATAAAATATTCGTCCTCTAGTCGACGACTCAAGTTAATAAAATATTCGTCCTCTAGTCGATGAGCAAGTTCATAAAATATTCGTCCTCTAGTCGACTAGAGGACGAATTTTGACTCTGTAAATATGCATATTATTCAAATATTAAAAAATTCGTAAGTTAACAAAAAAAATTTATCACACCCTTAATTGGGGTTTTCAGTCATTTTAATTATCAAAAATCCCCTCCAAAGAATATATATAATATATCACTTTAAGCAATAATTTTTAGAAAAAGAGAATTTTTATAAAAAAAATAAAAGACATAATTCTTTTTATAAATTTATATTACAGTCAAAGATTATAATAAGAGGATTTAAAGATCTATAATTAATGGTATTTTATTATAGACAATTCAATAATAACATGTCAAATATCATCAAATCTGTCAAATAGACACATTAATTACGCCTAAACAGACAGGACAACTTTCATTTATCTGATTTTGACGAGACCAATTTATTCGTTATTCATTGTTAGTAAACATTAACTCAGAAGGCGGGATATATTATTATATTACATTAACTTCAATCTTATATAAATATTTCAATTCTAAATTATAAAGTATTTAAATTATAAATCATATATTTATTATAATATCTTTTTAGGTTTTTTTGCTTGACAAATGTTTTATGCTCAATTTGTATTGAGTAAAAAAGGACCTTTAGCAAAAATATGGCTAGCAGCTCATTGGGAAAAAAAGTTGACTAAAGCTCATGTATATGAAACCTCTATTGAAAATAGTGTGGAAGGAATACTACAACCAAAGGTTATTTTTATAAAGATGAATAAAAAAATTAAAATATTTTTTAAATTTTTATATACACAATTTTAGTATTATGAATACTTGTCAGTTAAATTAATATTTAATTAGCATACATATCTTTTAAATATATTTTGGAAGTTATTGATATTGTTTTTATATTTAAAAATGAAACTATATTAAGATTTATAATTTACGAAATTGTTTTTAAATAATCTGAGCACTTAATTATATAAATGATAGCTTGTCTATTTTCTTAACTTGAGTTCATTTGAAAGAAAAATTTGATAAGATCATTTTTTGTAAGAAAATTAGTTTTTGGTGTTAACGATTTTAACCAATTTTTTTTACTCTGTATTTTATATTTGGAAGAATAAGTGTCTTACATCCCTAGATATTTTTAATAAATTTTAAACAAAATTGTGTTTAGACAAATTTAAATTATCTTTGCTTCCTCAACCCATATTTTTAACACAAAATTTGCATAAAACATATAAAATGATCTTTTTATTTATAAAAAATTTAAGCAATGGTTCCCCTAACCTAGTATTTAGCAGTGTTGTTAAACGCTACTTTTAAAAGTAGCGCGCTATCGCTACCGCTATTTTATAAAAAAAGTTCAAATGAGTAGCGCGCTATTAGCTACTTTTTACGCTACTTTGATTTTTTTTTTAATATTTTTTTTTACATAACTTTATTTCCACAAATAAAATATTGATATAAAAACATGACTATAATTTGTTACATATATATATATATATATATAATTTATTTATTATTGCATTTTAATAATAATAACATTTCGGTACTGTCATCCCCAAGTCTAGAGCGACAATCAGAAAGTATAAGCTTTGCCATACTAAATAATCGTTCAGCACTAGCACTTGAGGCAATGCAGTATTAAATTTAATAAACAAACTTTTTATATGGAAAAAATCATCAAAAATATTTAAATTAGTATTTTTAGATTTAAAAAAAGCATCTAGAGGTTAATTAAAAATACTTCAGTATATTCTTTAATAAAAGTATGCTCCTCCACATTAAAATACTGTATTCCCATTTGATCCAATATATAATTCATTTCCATTTTTTTCTCATCTAGAAACAATGCTAAAAGTTTCATAGCATTGTAAACACTATTCCATCTTGTATTGTTTGGTGTCAATAAATAACGACCTAATTTTATTTTTGAAAATATCAGACGTCTTTGATGACTTATTTTGTTTATTCCAAAGAGCTTGGCATTTAGAAAATAATCCTCTTCAGCATCCACTGTCGCAACTAAATTTAGGTTGTGGCAGGAACAACGATGATGGTAGGTAACATAGAAGACTTTATTGAAGATCCTAAATATTATAAATTTATTTTATATTGGTGAAAAATTAAATATAAAATAATTTAAAACCGAGGATGTCATGAACATCAATTATCTCAAACTCCATTTCATCATCCTCTACTTGTTCTCCATCTTCAATATTTTTGTCAGGAATATTACTAGTATTGTTATTATTATTATCTTCCCCAAATACTCTATATTATTTATATCATATTATAAAAAAATTATAATAAATTTAAAACCTGAAGGCCTTCAGGAAATTAGACCCATTATCCGTAATCATCTTACAAACCTTGTTTTGAATTTTGTAAGACCTATGGATTACTGCAATAATATTGGCTAGAATGTCATAAGTTTGACAGTCAATTATATTCTTTAGCTAACACTACAGATTTTCGTTTAAGATTTTTAGGATCAATCTAATGTGCAGTTACTCCTAAATAAGCTCTAAAAATATGACATATTATAAATCAGATAAACATTTTTACCTTCTATTGTGAGTCCATCAATCTGCCGTTGTACAGACGTAGGAGACATCTGATAGATTTAATATCAAAGATTCTTTCATTTCCTTAAAGCTCTCCAAAATTCTTGCCATCAATGTCTGCCGGCAAAATATCTTGGTCCGTGGAGAAAAAGTGTTTATCATCTTTATAAAAGAATCATTATCCACCAAGGATAATGATTGAACTGTATCTATTATAAAGTTCATAATGACTTTGTCAGCCAATTTTTGTGATACACCAGGTGTTGATGAATCCAAATTGGTTAATTTTGTTTGTATTAAATTTGATTTGGAAGTAGGTTTATCTTCTTCCATTACCCCAAACTTTTGAGATATTTTTCAATCTCTTTATAATTTGAAGTGTGCACAGTCTAAAATTATAAAATACTTAGAATAAAAATTATGTAGGAGATAAGTACATAAAAATGATTGAAATAACTATTTTAAAATGTTTTAAATAATTTAGATAAAATTTATGAATATATAAAAAAAATGATTGGTTTTTGATTTTAATTTATTTTAAAAATTAAAGATTAGCCTACACATTGATATTAAATTTGTTTAATATATTACATTTTAATGTTTTTTCAAATTAAAGCTGCTCGTATGATTTGAAGAGATAATTTTGCGGCACATCTTGCACCGAAACCGATATCCAGTATTAATTTTTTCTTCAAGGTTAAAATATTTCTTGAATTTTGGGAAAGGATCATCTATATTTTGCTCATTTTCCAAAGAAATTTCAATATCTTCAACAATCTCACACATAACAAGATTTATAATGCTTAATATAAAATGTAAAATGAAATATAAAATAAGATAAAAGCTAGGACATACCAATAACGGAATTTCAAAAATATATAATTTAATGAATGCGCAAAATATAAATTGAATACAGATTGCTATTTAACAACTGTTTTTATCTAATATATAACAATAATGTGTATTTTTAAATATAAATTTAAATTTCAAAATTAAATTAAATAAAAGGATTATAATTTTAGATTTTATAAAAAATATATTTTAATAATTTTTAGATGTATTTATTATGTAAAATTGAAAGCTACTTCGCTACTTTCTAAATTAGTAGCGAGCTACCGCTATCGCTATTTTTTTTAGCGCGCTATAGCTACCGCTACTGAAAAAAGTAGCGCGCTACATGGCTCGATTTAAGCCAATTTTTAGAAATAACTCAACATTATAGCTAGGAAGACATTGCCTAAGTGTCGAGATTTTGCCAACAGATGTTCAATCCTATGTGCCATCTATGAGCATAATCTTTAGGCATCGCATAATATTTTTCAGGATAAAATATTGAGGTAGCCATTTTTGAAAATCGCCATAAATTGAGCCTTTTAACAACGCTACTAGTATTTAACCTCTCGATTTGGGTCAATTGAAAAATGGCCCAATTAAGGTTTTAACCCAAATAATTTGGCAAATAGAGGTACCAACCTTTCTATCACTTATGAAAACTCTGATTAAATGAAATCTTAATTCTCACATATTTTTAAAAATCGGTCCTTTAACTATTGTTAAATGGCGTAATTTTTTTAAAAAAAAGGTTTATACAATATTATATTGAGATTTTGTCAATAGAAGTCCAGACCTTTCTGCCAGCTATAAACAAATTCTCCAGACTTTTATAATATTTTGTTAGCTAAAATCTGTGGTTAACCATTCATAAAAATGGAACTGTTTAGCAACACTATTCATAATAAACTAGTATTTAAAATTGAATGGATTTTTTATTTTATTTTGAAAAAATGAACAATATTGTTCCCTAATAATCTAATAAAAAAAAGTTGTTTGTTTTAAAATGTAATGAGAATATAATCGTAATGGGTGATTCCATGATAAATCGACCAGTGATTCAGATGATCATTTTTTTAAAATAAATGAAACTTGGCATGAGAGCTTTTTCCTCTTGTGATGAATCTTAAAATACTTAAAATATTCTTGAAGTAACAAATTTTATGCAGCCCTTAAAATTCTCTTTAAGAAAAAGCAATTAGTAATTTCAGTGTCAATATTTCTGGTAATACAAAATAAATTATTTTAAAGAGTGTCCCATTTAAAATTGTGAAACTCATGAAATGGCCAATATAATTATATATATAAATAAAAATATTAATCTAAATTTTTTTTTAGTTTTTTTTTTTATAATTTTAGGAATAGAAAAATCAATTATAAAGGGTATTTGAAATGATGGAACAAACTCGGCAAATATGTTCATTACCAATTATTTTAAATATTTAAGTAAAAAATATTAATGGTGAAAATTATTGTATAACTATAGTTATACCTAAAATAATTTTTATAATTAAAAGTTTGAACATATCAGATTCTAAGGATATTTTGATAAAAATGGTAACTACGATAGAGATGCTAATAAATATTTAACTAAATAAAATTCTTTGATTTTTTATTTTTTTTTGAGATATCCATAGTTCCGATCATGCTGATAGTATAAGGAGGTTCAGGGACAATAAAAGTAAAAACAGCGGCTTTCTTGCTATTTTATTTAGTTTATTATAATTTTAGGAATAAAAAAAGCAATTATAGAGGGTGCTATATAGAAAAATTAATTATAAATGGTATTTGAAACGATGGAACTCAGCAAATATGTTTATTACCAATTATTTTAAATATTTAAGTAAAAAATATTAATGGAGAAAATTAGTAGAAAATTTTATTTGGTTTATCATAATTTTAGGAATAAAAAAAGCAATTATAGAGGGCGCTATCTATCAAAATAATTATTATTTTCTTTATATTGGGATTCAAAAAAATATTTTTTATGTATATAATAATTTTATAGAAATATTGATGGTATAATTATAATTAACTTTAAAAATAGCGCCCTCTATAACTGATTTATTTATTTCTATTATAAAAACTAAATAAAATTTTAATGCCTATTTTCTCCATTAATATTTTTTCTTACTTAAATATATAAATACGAGCAGAAAGCCAGCCCACCAAGAATGACGTGGGATCAGAATTCTTATCTCTACATTGATAAAATTGATATCCATTCGCATTGTGTTGAGATCTTTTTTGAAAATCTTTAGTAAAATTTGAACCCGAATCATTTTCCATGCATGAGGATTCAAAAATACCACAGGGTGCATGTACCGTAAAGCGAGTTACAATATCATGTAATTTTTATCTGGGATTTCAGCTTGAACAAAATTATCTATACATTCAGCTGTTTCGATTTATTATTTTCGCACATTATAATGAGCATGAGGCAATCCTTTCATTGGAAACTCTATGATATAAAGGTATGCCTAACATTTGCCAAATAAAATCTCTTTCTTTTTGATAATATCATGTAATAATTCTAATAATTTTGAATGAATAACTCTGGCTAATAAATCATATCTATCTGAAGGGTTCTGGCCTTTATAGAGATTTTCGTTAATTTTCTAAATAAATCCAGCTTACCATACTTAGAAACGATTGCCATAGCATCATGACATCGTTCACACACGTTTCTGTGGGACTCCTGAAAAGAAGAAGGCAAAATAACGGCTCTCCCTATAGGTAAATTAATATTATCTTATGCTTTTGAAATATGAATTATAAGCCCTGAATAATCCTACACACGTAATTTTGATTGGTTTAATTTTATATGATTCAAATTGTTAGCTTCGACTTGGGGATAAGAATCAACAACATATTGATGAAATAAGTCGCCCAGCATAAAGAATAGGATTAAAAATGTCAGCACGAATAGCTAATCTGGATATTTTAAATTGTAACATAGTTATATTTGATCTTGTTCCCTTGTTAAATGGCCCATTAAATTTCATATCAGTACACCAAGGATACACCATAGGATTTGGGGTAAGAATATTTAAGATAACTAGATTTGAATCAGCATTTCGTGGATAAACTTTAAACATCACGTGGAAAAGTTGGTTCTCCATCATGGCTACTTCATCAATAGTGGGAATATTAAATCTTCTATCATTGGCACGATTGTGGGCTAAAAGTCATATTTACCTTTGTTACAGGGCGGTTTTCTAACTGAGCCTTCATTTCTTCGGCCTTCTCAACCTCACCCAATGGTTTAAAGCTAATAGCATATGTATTTATTTGACGTTAATAAATGAATGTCACAGGCCGAATTTTATTTTTAAAAGTAAACGATTTTCAATCACATGATTGTGCACATTTTTGGGGAAACGCCATTGGCAGTATATAAATGTGAAGTTCGATGGTAACATGAAACCATCATGGATGACATAGTGATATGAAATTTAATGGGCCATTTAACAAGGGAACAAGAGCAAATATAACTTTGTTGCAATGTATAATATCAAGATTAGGCTATTCGTGCTGAGATTTTTAATCTTATTCTATTCTTTATGCTAAGCCATTATTTTATCAAGATGTTGTTGATTCTTATGTCCAAGTCGAGTCTAATAATTTGAATTATATAAAATTAGTCTACTCAAAATAACGTGTAAAGGATTATTCAGGGCTTATGGATCATATTTCAAAAGCATATGGTTTTATATTAATTTACCTATAGGAAGAGCCGTTATTTTGCCTTCTTCTTTTCAAGGGTCCCATAGAAACATGCGCGAACGATATCATGATGCCAGATTGATTTATAACATATACATGCGATCCCAATTGGAGAGAATTTTAAAAAAATTATAGCGCCCTCTAAAATTGCTTTTTTTATTCTTAAAATTATAATAAACTAAATAAAATTTTACTACTAAGTTTCTCCATTAATATTTTTTTACTTAAATATTTAAAATAATTGGTAATAAACCTATTTGCTGAGTTCCATCGTTTCAAAAATCATTTAGAATTGATTTTCCTATATTGTGCCCTCTATAATTGATTTTTTTATTCCTAAAATTATAAAAAAAAACTAAATAAAATTTTAATTCATATTTTTACCATCAATATTTTTATTTATATATATATAAATATATTGGCAATAAACGTATTTCATGAGTTTCGCCATTTTTAAATGGAATACTCTTCAAAATAATTTTTTTTTGTCTTACCGGAAATACCGACACTGAAATTCCTATTTTCTCAAGCAGAATTTTAAGGGCTACAAAGATGATATAGAATCTGTTAGTTTAGACCAAAAACATTTTGAGTAGGAGATGTGCTGATATGGAATATCGGATCAAATCGGTGCCGGTATTTAACGTTTTCCAAAAATATCGGATTGGGCCGATACTTATAAAAAACCTGATCAAATCTTTTTACTTTTCATTTTTTTTTTGCAATGCAAATGCACAACACCCCCTAAATTTTATTAATTTTTTTTTAAAATAGATTTATAGTATTTTAAATGTTTTTTTTTTATAATAATAACGCCACTTATTATATACTTTAAATCAAAGAATCTTTTTAAAAAAATAGGGTTCCTGAATTATGGAATATCGGATCAGTTTTGAACCAATATCGGAGGATCGGATCGGTGTATCCCTAATTTTGAGTATTTTAAGATTCGTTAAAAGAGGAAAAGGCTCCTTTGAAGTCTCTTAACTAGGGGTATGTTTAAGCTAGGGTTTTTAAAATTTGGATTTATATAAAATACACAATCTATTTAACCTTCATGCCCAATTCGCCCATTTTGAAGTCGCACGAAGATCACTTTATTTTGGTCGATTTGTCATGGAATTACCCTATTATAGTGTTAATTTGTATAACATTTTATATTAAATCAGAAACCTGTAGAGGTACCATTTGCATGGCCCTGCCCAGATTTTTGTATTTCGAAAATTTTTTCGGAAGGTCCTAAAAAAAATTAGGCCAGGGCCTTGTACTTTGTTCAATTCTCCCGATCTCTGAAATAACTAGCAATAATTCATAATTTTTATGGAAATTCAATTCTATTTTAGGTCAAAATGGCCTTACGAACATCCGGCCACCTACTCTTAGGTGTGGTGCGCATATACAGCAGGAAGGCGAAATACCTATTAGCGGATTGTAATGAGGCTTTCGTAAAAATTAAGATGGCTTTCAGACCAGGGGCCATAGATTTACCGATGACAGTGGTTGGTGGACACATGGGCGACTTGTATGATCCTTTATCCAAAGATGGAAGTGCCAATTATTTATTAGGGACTGGTACCTCTAGTTCCGCTCTTACTACTTTAACGTTACCTCAAGTCTTTCATCAATTTGACACTGCGCTCTCAGATCTCAAGTTTGTATGTACATATATTAAGAATAATGGTCTGGCTCAAACTAAGCAAAAATAAAACCTAATTTTTGTTTCTCATCGCAAACGTAAAACATATGCTGAGCCTAAAAAAAATACACTAAATTCGCATCTATCGTGAAATTGAGTTGAGCCAGGCTTGAAAATTTATTTCTAAATTAAATTCTACAGAAGAAGATTCCATTTGATACAAAAATATCTGTGTTATTTAAAAAAAAAAGATTTTTATTACCAAACCTAATTATAATAAATTCATATATAAATTATTTATGTTTAATTCTATATTTTTTTTAGTGATATGGATCTTGTAGGATCTCTCAATCAAGCACGGGAGGATGAAATCACTCTCAAGGAAGATTTTTCCTTTGTCCATTTTAATGGCGATGGTTTTGGTAAGTAAATAAATTTTCTGCATACTTTTTTTTTAAAATCCTGAATATTATGAGCTAGTATCTCTAGTGAGGTTAACAGAAGCTAGTTTAGACCCTAAAGATTTCCGAAAAAATTGGTTTTATTTTCTTCTAGGGGGGACAAAACAACCAGATTTTTTTATTGGTTACTGAACTCGATCTGAATGTATTCTCAACTTGGGGTAAATTTATTATCGGTTTCTTGAATGGTCTGGGCTAATTTAGTTATCCATTACATAGCATGTTAGAAAAATTGTTATAATTTTTAATATATACTTATTACATTCAAAACTTTCCTTTTTTTTTTAAATTACCCAATATAACTAGTTCCAAATCAATTTATACATATAAATAGTATTGAAATTATTTAAATATTTAGAACCTTCGCAATATTATCGGAGAACATTCGTGACTTAGCCATAAATATTTATACATATCTCTTTCATTAACTCCGTTAGAGATCTGCTAAAGTAGGCCCGGCCGGAACCCGGCCTAATATTTTTTTTAAAGAAAATTGGGACCGGGTTGTACCTTAGAAATTTTTCTAAAATATATCTTAAATTTATCAGTTTTTGAATTTTTTTTAATGTAAAATAAAAATACGCGATTTTATTTAAAGAAAGTAGACGGCATATAAACATATATCGTTTATTTTGAGTAATTTATATAAATTAATTTCTGTATTTAAGTAAATACGGGCCTGGCTGGGCAAAATATTATAAAAAAAAAATGGCGGGCTTGAAAAATTAGGCCCGATACGCACTTGCATCTATCGCATCTCCTATATAGGGCTCATTTAGGTTTAAGCGTATTTTTTTGGAGAAAAATCACAACTTTTAAAACGCCATATTTTTTTTTTATCAAGAAACGCGCTCGTATTTCCGCCACGTTTTTTTCTTCTTGGAATGAACCCCACATTTTTGCCAACATGTGGAATCTATCTATTTTCTTATTTTTTTAGAATAATTTGAAAATTAAATATTAAAATTAAATTTATTAAATAAAAAAAATGTATGGATTATCGCACCCAGATAAACTCATTTTGATTTTTCCCCCCACCTTTAATGACTCAAGAATTCAAATCCTATACATTTGAAAGAATAATCTTCTTTGGTGCAAATAATGGAATGAATCTTTCTTTGTTGAATTGTATTTACGTTTTTCGATTTTCCGTTGATTAACATTTGAAAATAAAAGTTGTAATTATTGACCTTTACCAACGTTGGACATTGTTGTTTTGAAACCTTATTTTGAACAAACTTTAAAAATATTTTTTTCTCCAGGTGTGATAACCGACTTCGGAGCAGACGATTTTTCCATTGATCCTCATCATTTCCAAAATGGCGGAGATGCGGGAAATCACCTGATGGACGAAACCGACAACATGTATGCCTTGGCGGACCCTTTGGCAGACAAAATGGGCCAAGATTCTTCCTCCATTGACGATTTTCGGCGAGAGGTCGACGGATCAGCCATTTCAAAGGATATGAATTTGATGGAAGAACCGGGGACCTTGAGCCTGGACTCGTTTTACGACAAGCCGCTTCGCGATGACGGGTTCGGAGCGAGTTCTTCTGAGGCCGGATTATTGGGTAAAAAAAAAATTTTTAGCCGAACCCCAAATTTTGGCTGTTATTTAGTTATAAAATGACATTTATGTAAATAAATTTTTAAATAAATCATACACAATATAGGTGAAGGTTTTATTGGCGATAATAGCCTCTTCGATGAAGCTCCCCTGAGTGTAGCCTCACTTCCGGATGTGGATGACGACATGGACGATCAACCGAGTTTGTCACTATTTCAAATTTTATTTGTAATTTTCTTAAAAATAAATGCCGAGAAATTCTATGATTACTTTACTCCAAGCATTTGTGTATCGTAGTTTAGAACTACTGTTTTGTGCTTAGAACATTTGCCCTGCTCAGTAAGAGACAAATTTGCGAGAATAATTATTATATACCTATCTACCCCGATATATGTAATTGCAGCTATGCCACAGGCCGACATTTCCACAACCCCATCCACGTTACAGCCAACTACATTGGGTGGTGTCGATCAGGCCTCCGTGCTCTTTCAAAGTGTGGTAGATGGAGCCAGTAGTATCCTCGATAAAAATAACATGGACACTACGCCCTCTTACAATCTATCGTACAACAATGCGACTACCTTTAACCTGGGTAGCGCTTTTGATCAACGGGAAATTTTCGCCCTGGAGCCCTTAGACGTAACGGCGCTCTCTTGTAATATTCATTCAATCAACTATGTTTATATTTATTTAGAAATTTTATTTAAATTACTATTTTTCTAAAATTCGGCATATTATGTTTAATTTTAATATGTTAAATATTATAACCTTGTCATCGATCAATCAATCTTAATCAGCTTCTCGCTCTGCTGATGCTTCCTCTAAACTGGGCATTCCCACTTCCTCGAGCGCCTCCATTTCCCAAACGATACCCCCCGCCAAACCCTCTGTTAAAACCGGTTCGGGCCCGGGCTTTCACCACAAGAGGAAACTGCTCGTGGACTCCCAGAAGGGTTTAAACGGAGACGAAATGAAACGACAATTGGCCGATAGTTCTGACCTAGTTACCGATCTCAACCTGGCTCCCCCTTCCAAACGGCTCATGCAATGGAAGGAGACGGGCGGGTGCGGAAAACTTATAAAGACCCTGAGAGGATTTGGGAGAACCACCCGATCTAAATCGCCAGACAGGGTTCTTTTCTCGGATTCTCAGTCGCTTTCTAAGGTTCGAATTTATTTAACGCTTACGATGAAGTCTTTATAATTGAAAGCTAGTTTAAAAAATTTTTGAAGAAGTATTTTTAAATTCTTCCTAAAAGTTGGCCATCAAGTTTTGTTTTGATGTAAATCATAAAGTCTATTATCTTCGGGTAACACAAATAATAGATATTGTTATAAAATTTTTAAAAAAAATTTAACTTAGCAGATCTGAAAGAATCTGTGCGAATTTTCCCAAATTGGGAAGAACCGATTTAAATTTGTTCAAAAATTAACCGGAAATGAAAATTAGTTCTTTCAAAATTAAGACCGTGGTCGAAACGTTGTAACTTACCGGTTCGACTCTCGACTTTTTAGGAATTTAAAATTTTGAAAATCGGGATTTGGGGGTAACGTATCGTTTTGTTCAATCGGATTGTTATAGTCCATCTTGAAGATTCGTTCACTTTAGGCACGTGATTTCGTGAATCGAATCCTTTAATGATCCTTTTTATATGAGAGAGAGATAAAAAGGAAACCTAATGGTTTCTTATGATGGAACTATATATTTTTTTTTATATTAAACACTTGCATCTTATGCATTATAATTATTTTTTTATATGTTAAATAGCTTTACAACCAGCAAATGTCATCGGCTGTTAAGGCGATCGCGGATATGATCAATAAACAAGTGCTCAGCTTGAACATGATCGAAGATGAAGAACGTTCCATATTCGGGAGCGGATTTAATAGGCAGCCACATGGTCTCACGAACAAACAGAATACGCTCGACGTAAACGAAACGAAAGGTACCTACATTTTTTTTTTTTTTTTTTTTTAGGCTAACAGTTTAAATGATAAATTATGCTATCTGCATTCTGATTCATTTATTTACAGACCATTAGCAAACGCGATTAATAATTTATATATACATGGCCAGAGAGAAAGTTTGAAAATCTCTTCAAAAAATCCTCTTTTTTGAGAATTGCTTTTCAAACAAGCTTTTTGATCAAATTTTACCTTTAAAATTCATAATTTTTTCTTTTGTAAAAAAAAAAACTTTCTGGATTTTGAAATCATCAATTTTTGGCCAAAAAAAATCATTGAAAATTTTTCCCTCTTTCAAACTCTGATACACCTACACCAACTTCTTACCCTGGCTTCAGTTTTTTTTACTGGCTGACCTGAATATTTAAAAATTTTCGACTGATAAATTAAATATGATTCGCTGGCTTGAATATTTATTTGAAAGTTTAGTTTTTTATTGTCCCCATTTCTATGCCGGGTACACACCTCCAATAAAATTTTGTGAACCTTATGAAGCTCGCCCTTTTTATTTTGAACTAGAACTTTTTGATGAACTAAGTTGTAATGTTGTTAAACTGACTAAACTTTCAGTCAAACTATAAAACAGCATAGCCATGTTTTTATCCACAAAATATTCTAATCGATCATCAAGTCAAGACCCAACTTTTGGGAGGTTTAATTCAATTTTTTAGGCTAAAAGCTTGACTTAACACCATAGAGACGGGGTCAAGGGTTAGATAATTTAACAGCGCTATCAAGTCGCATATATTTATTTTAAAATTAATATTTTTATCGAAAAAAAAATTTGTTCAGATCCAGAAACACCCTCTAAGCGAATCAAATTAGATTCGATACCAGAATCGCCTTTCAAAAAATTGGATGGTAATTTTTTTTTTACTCCAAATTTATTCTCCATAAATAAACTTCATCTTAATAATTTCGCCAAAATAATAATGAAGGGAAGGTGGGGGGGGGGGGGGTGTGAAATAGAAACTAGAAAATAAAAAATGGAAGAGATATTTTAAAGAATAAACGAAAGAATGATTAATGTCTTTATTATATATCTCGATAAATCAAGGAGATTTTGACGACGAAGAAAGCCACGCCTCCCCTGGCGGTTACGTAGACGAGGGCGATGACGACGAATATTTCGGACTGAGGAACAGCGATAATCAGTCCCAAAAAACTCCTATTCACCTGGACAAAGTTTAATTTTCTTTTAAAATATTTTACATGTTATATCTTTATTAATTAAATTCAAAATGGAGTTGTTATATCACTTATTCCTTTTAGGCGTTAATGCTATAGGTTGACAAAACTTTCTGTGGTTATATTTATCTCAAAATATGGCTACGGCTGTTTTGGGTTAGATTTGTAAAGATCCTTGCCCCGAAATTTATCATTACCAATGTAAATGATCTAATGTATCTGCAGCAAGATAATCATCTTTTTTTATATTGGTGTAGGAAAATTGTTAAATATTTATTTTATATCGTAATAGTTGAATTATCAGTAGTTATGACTTCAATTCATATCACATTATGCCTTATGAATATGATTGGCGTTGCTAACACGATCGTTGGCGTATTAATGTATTATGCTCATCATCAGAGGCTATTGCCGATTTCCTGCTATATTTTTACGCCAAACCAGTCTTTCTACCTCTCAAATCAAGTATTTGAGTAATTAATCATGTACCCCCTCCCCTTCAAAATGTTTC